>NC_083586.1:55542236-55757236 GCF_027579695.1 Neoarius graeffei
GGTATCGGCCAGTACTGCACAGCCAGGTATCGGTATCGGGGCCAAAAAAATGGTATCGGTGCAACACTAATTATTATTATGATTGTTGTTGCTGCTTCTTCCGTGTTGTTTTTGCTTCGATGTTCACGCCAAGGTTTATGCAAACGTAGCGACGTAACTGACATATACAGTGACGTAACTGACATATACAGTGACGTAATGTCGTGACTTCCCTTAGCACCGTGAGCTATAGAAAAGCAAACTGGTTCTCAGCTGGCTCGCAAGTTGAACGAGTTGTGAACCAGCACCAGCCCCGAACCAGCCCTGGAACTGATTTGGTGGAAAAGGGGTATGAGAGATCACAATTTTTCCCATTCGGAGTCATGTTCTGGATGTCTTTAACATGAGTCTTAATTTGTCACGCAGGTACCGAAGTATTTGTCTCAGCAATGGGCCAAAGCATCAGGAAGAGGAGAAGTAGGAAAACTCAGGATTGGCAAGTATGTGACATCGTTTCAGGTGTTTAATTAATAGGATCTGTTTCAAACAGAACGGTGACGCTGAAGAGTCTTCGTGTTTTTTACAGGAATCAGGGGAAGGCAGAGGTGAGCGCTGATCGTTTTATTTCCCTAATCTCGGATATCTAACGCACCTGTAGCGTAAGGGCGAGTCTCGAGTCCGATGGTTCGTACTGTAGAAATGTCATGTCCTCGTCCTGACTCTGTCTCCGTCTCCGTCAGGTGTCCTTCACTCTGAACGAGGAGTTGACCACGATAGACAGCATGGTGGACAAGGCGTCCATGGTGCGAGTGCCTCGTGAACACCCGTTCACCCTGCAGACGGTCGGGGGACAGACCCTGGCTGTTTTCACAGAGACGTCCTCAGGTAAAGAGCTCACCTCCTGCGCTACGAGGGTTAAAGTACAGCTGAAGGGCTCAAGATCTCAGACCTAAATTGGAAACAAATCTGGCATCCTTTCAAAATACTAAAACCCTTTATAAATGTCATTTGTCCTGCGTCCTGCAGGAAGTCACATTTATATTTAAAATCCTGTACAGTTTAGCCAACATGCTGATTATTTTACTTCTTAAAGTTTGCGTCGAAGTACGAACAGTGCTTTGAATCATCACTGTGTTATTTACGTACAGAACACTTTACCGTGACACGTTTTTAAAAATGTACAATATTTTTAAAAATCCGTGTTAGCTGACTTGTTCGTAAGCCTGTTCGGAAATATTTAATATTTAACTCGGCGTTAAATATTAGCAAAGCTGACTTTGAATATATCTACAATACACATACCGTACTCATAGTGCACACTATAACAGTTAGCTAGCTGATTAGCAAACCTGGCTAATGACTGTTACGGTATATTGTAATGAACCGCAGCGTTAGCTAGCTTGTTATTGAACCTAGTTAATGATATTAACCAAAATATTATAGTTATATTATAGTATTTTAGCTTGTTAGAAACCGTAACTGATTATTTTAACCACCACATCGTAATTAGCGAACATAATGCTAATATGCACAAAGACCAGGCTAATGTTTTGGGTTGTTTTTTTAAACCATCACATCATTTATTAGCATTAGGTTAGCTAACTTGCTCAAAAACCTAGCTAATGTTCTTTTTTTTTTTTTTTTTCCACCACCAAAGCATTATTAGCATTATGTTAGCTTATTTGCTCAACTGCCAGGCTAATTTTTTGTTTGTTTTTTAACCACCACATGAGTATTAGCATTATGTTAGCCAACTTGCTTTTTTATTATTATTATTATTATTAAATCACCACATTATTAGCATTATGTTGGCTAACTTGCTTTTTTTTAATTAAATCACCACATCAGTATTAGCATTATGTTAGCCAACTTGCTTTTTTATTATTATTAAATCACCACATCATTATTAGCATTATGTTGGCTAACTTGCTTTTTTTTTATTATTATTAAATCACCACATCATTATTAGCATTATGTTGGCTAACTTGCTTTTTTTTTTTTTTTTATTAAATCACCACATCAGTATTAGCATTATGTTAGCCAACTTGCTTTTTTTTATTATTATTAAATCACCACATCATTATTAGCATTATGTTGGCTAACTTGCTTTTTTTTTTTATTAAATCACCACATCAGTATTAGCATTATGTTAGCCAACTTGCTTTTTTTTATTATTATTAAATCACCACATCATTATTAGCATTATGTTGGCTAACTTGCTTTTTTTTTTTTTCTTTTTATTAAATCACCACATCAGTATTAGCATTATGTTAGCCAACTTGCTTTTTTTATTATTATTAAATCACCACATCATTATTAGCATTATGTTGGCTAACTTGCTTTTTTTTTTTTTTATTAAATCACCACATCAGTATTAGCATTATGTTAGCCAACTTGCTTTTTTTTTATTATTATTAAATCACCACATCATTATTAGCATTATGTTGGCTAACTTGCTTTTTTTTTTTATTAAATCACCACATCAGTATTAGCATTATGTTAGCCAACTTGCTTTTTTTATTATTATTAAATCACCACATCATTATTAGCATTATGTTGGCTAACTTGCTTTTTTTTTTTTTTTATTAAATCACCACATCAGTATTAGCATTATGTTAGCCAACTTGCTTTTTTTTATTATTATTAAATCACCACATCATTATTAGCATTATGTTGGCTAACTTGCCCAAAAACTTGGCTAATATGGTTGTTGTTTTTTTCACCATCACATCATTGTTAGCATTATGTTTGCTAACTTGCTCAAAAACATAGCTAATGTTCTTTTTTTCTTTTTAAATCACCACATCATTATTATCATTAAGTTAGCCAACTTGCTCAAAAACCAGGTTAATGGGTTTTTTTGTTTGTTTTTTTTCACCATCACATCATTATTAGCATTATGTTGGCTAACTTGCCCAAAAAGCAGGCCAATTTTTTTAGCCACCACATCATTATTAGCATTACGTTAGCCAACATGCTCAAAAGCCAGGCTAATTTTTTTAAACCACCACATTATTATTAGCATTATGTTAGCTAACTTGCTAAAAAACAACAGGCTAATGTTGTGTGGGTGTTTAATTTTTTAATTTTATTTTTTTTAAAACCATCCCGTCATTTATTAGCATTAGGTTAGCTAACTTGCTCAAAAACCTAGCTAATGTTCTTTTTTTCTCACCACCAAATCATTTATTAGCATTATGTTATCCAGCTTGATCAAAAACCTGGCTAATTTTTTATTTTTTAAATCACCACGTCATTTATTAGCATTATGTTCAATAACTTGCTCAAAAACCTGGCTAATGTTTTTTTTTTCTTTCTTTCTTTTAACCACCACATCATCATGTTAGCTAACTTATTCAAAACCCTGGCAAATTTTTTTTAACCATCACATCATTATTAGCATTATATTCACTAACTTGCTAGCAAAACTGGCTTCTGTTTTAATCCCACATTATAACAGTTAGCCTAATGTTAGCTTGTTAGCTAACAGCATTAACCACCACTTCATTGCTAGTCTGTTATTAGCTAGCTTGCTAGCAAACTTAGCAAACAGCTTTATCCAGCATATTATATTAGTATAATGATTGCTAGCTTGATCATGAACTTGGCTTAATGGTTGTAATTGCACAACAGTGTACTTAACGTTAGCTCGGCAAACACGATTAATGGATTTATAGTTGGCATAATCTTAGCGAGCTTATTATATCGTGTAGCTTCTCTTTTAGTCACTAAATAATGGTTAGCCTTACGTTAGCTAGCTTGCTAGCACTCGAATATGAATATCTATTTAGCTTCATCGATAAATTGGGGGATTTGTGTGTATTAATATTAAATGTACTTCTATTATTTATAATAAATAAATACCACATGCACTTGGCGAGCTGTTAGAATCAAATAGCCGCTATTGCTGAGGTAACGTAGCTAAAATTGTGTTTATGTAAATTTTTTTATTTTATGAGGACGTGTCGCTTCTGATTTAGCGTTTAAGGATGTTAAGAGATCATCAGTGAAGTGTTTATAAATATAAATCAGACTGAAACACAAAAAGTGATGATGGACTTTATATTCCTGCCGTTTTTATACGCTCTGTGGGTTGGGATGATAAAGACGGTGTAGTGCTGCGTCTGTGTCTCTGAGGAGCCAAATCATATAAACGCATTAAAAACACACAAAAATGCGGATAATAAAAGCTCAGAGTTGGTCTGAGTCCTGAGCTGTGGAGATGATAATGATGATCTGATTAAAGAGCTGATGTGTGAGAAACATCTGGGCTGCTGTTCTGGTAAGTCATTAACGTTCGCTCGTGTGGGTTTGCTGTCTTGCTTTTAGCTCGAGTGATTCTCTCTCTCTCTGTGTCTATCTTTCTGTCTGTTTTTCTCTCTCTCCTTTGTCTGTCTGTCTCTTTCTCGCTCTCCCTCTCTGCCTATCTTTCTGTCTGTCTGTCTCTCCCCTCTCCTTGTCTGTCTGTCTGTCTGTCTGTCTCCTTCTCTCTCTCTCTCCCCCCCTTGTCTGTCTCTCTCTGTCTCTCTCGCTGTGTCTCTGTCTTTCTGTCTGTCTCTCTCACCCCTCCCTTTGTCTGTTTCTCTCTTGCTCTCTCTCTCCCCTTTGTCTATCTGTCTGTTCGTCTCTCTCTCTCCCCATGTAGCTTTCTGTCTTTCTCTGTACCTCTCTGTCTCTGTTTCTCTCTCTTTGTGAGTCTGTCTCTCTGTGTCTGTCTGTCTCTCTCTTCCCCTCTCTTTGTCTATCTGTCTGTCTCTTGCTGTCTCTGTCTTTGTCTGTCTCTCTCTTGCTCTGTCCCCTTTGTCTATCTGTCTCTCTCTCTCTGTCTGTCTGTCTCTCCCTCTCTCTGTCTATCTTTGTCTCTCTCTCCCCCTCTTATTGTCTGTCTCTCTCTCTCCATGTAGCTTTGTCTGTCTTTCTCTGTACCTGTCTTTTTCTCTCTCATTGTATCTCTCTCTTTGTGAATCTCTCTCTCTCTCTCCCCTCTTTGTCTATCTCTGTCTCTTTCTGTCTCTCTCTCCCCTCTCTTTGTCTCTCTCTCCCCTCATTGTCTGTCTGTCTCTGTCTCTCCATGTAGCTTTCTATCTGTCTCTCTCTTTGTATCTCTCTCTGCGTGTGTGAATCTGTCTGTCTCTTGTGCTGTCTGTATCTCTTGCTCTCTCTCTGTCTCTCTCTCCATGTAGCTTTTGGTCTGTCTCTCTCTCTCTTTTTATCTCTTGCGCTCTCTCCATGTAGCTTTCTCTCTCATATATATAAAAATCAGTCTCTCTCTTTGTGCCCTGTCTCTGTCTCTCATCCTCGGTTTGTTTCCTTGATCCGGGTGATTCACAGTGACTGATCGATCTGGCTTTTTTTGGTGTGATGATCCTGTGCGTTTGTGTTGAGTTTTCCGCCGTTGCCCGTGTGCGACCGTCACGTCTGCTTCATTAATGGACCAGTGTGTGGCGTGCCGTGGTGCCGTGCCGTGGGTGTGTGATTCGATGGTGCGCTTCTCTGACAATAATCTGGTTTCCACAAGCCAAATCAAGCTTCGCTTCTCTCTCTTACATGACTGGTGTTGCTGTGCTAAGCTTGGGGTGTGTGTGTGTGTGTGTGTGTGTGGGGTGCGCATGATGAACAGCGCTTGCTGACTTGTGTTTGAGGGTGAGCTCGAGTTTGCTTCAGCATCAGGACCGAGTTTGGGGGATTTTCCTCAGAGAGATACTGCAGATCAATCTCAATATGAAGAGGTTTTCTTCTCTCCTCGCTCCAGTGCTCAGGACAGTCTGAGCACTCCACCATTCCTGGGATCTCCATTTCATCATTTTTCCCTTCTTCAGCTGAGTCATGCAGCGTTTTCACGCTTGAAGTGAAGTCCAGGACGTTATCGCCGTATCTCTTTACCGAGGACGTTTGTGTTATGCAGCATTCAACGTTCAGTTTTCAAGAGATAACAATTCTTCTTGTCAGCGCTTCATTTCTGAACCAGCACTGTCGGATTGAAGTCCTGATTCTGATTGGTCAGAAGGTGTTGATTTATTTTCTATACCAGCAGCTCGGACAGTAGTGCTGTCGTGGTTATAAGGCAAAGCACAGGGTTAATATTAATGCTCTTATTCAGATACGTCGTCGTGTCTATAGTAACAGCTCATTCACAGAGACGTACTGTATATGGAAGGAGTCTCCAGTGTCCAGTTTTCCTCTATGGGAAAGTCTTCAGAATAAAAGACAGGCTGGTATAGGAACGACTGTTCCTCCTGTCGAGCTGCTATAACACAAGTTACTGTGTAACAGGAAGTAACTTGCTTTCCAGATATCCAAAAACATTAAAGGGTTACAAAGTATGATGCAGTGTTTCCCCTACCATTATACCCCCCCCCCCCCCCCCCCGAAAGCCACACACACATTTTAAAGCAGATACGCAGAACCTTTATTTTTAAGTACATTTCTGAGTGGGGCAGCACGGTGGTGTAGTGGTTAGCGCTGTCGCCTCACAGCAAGAAGGTCCGGGTTCGAGCCCCGTGGCCGGCGAGGGCCTTTCTGTGCGGAGTTTGCATGTTCTCCCCGTGTCCGCGTGGGTTTCCTCCGGGTGCTCCGGTTTCCCCCACAGTCCAAAGACATGCAGGTTAGGTTAACTGGTGACTCTAAATTGAGCGTAGGTGTGAATGTGAGTGTGAATGGTTGTCTGTGTCTATGTGTCAGCCCTGTGATGACCTGGCGACTTGTCCAGGGTGTACCCCGCCTTTCGCCCGTAGTCAGCTGGGATAGGCTCCAGCTTGCCTGCGACCCTGTAGAACAGGATAAAGCGGCTACAGATGATGAGATGAGATGAGATTTCTGAGTGGATAGTATCTCCACCCTTGACTCTTGTATGCTGCATAAATGGGAATTAAAAATATATTTTTTGAGAGTTAAAATCGACCGCAAAGTTGGCATTGGAGCTGCCCCGCTGAGCCAGCCAGCCCTGAGTGCGTGACGTCACAGCAGGAACCGGTTTTAAGGCCAAGGCCTTTTACAAAGTCATATAAATAAAAATTTATGGTGAAAGTAAGAAATCCCATTACCGACTTGCTCAACTAAGACTGATTTGACTTCATTGATTGTGGGTTGACTCTCATTAAAGCAGGATAGGTGTTATAACTTATCCAACATGCATGCATTTTCACTGATAAAACGTAAAAGGCTAATTAAATAATCAGATGAACTGAGACAATCACATTCTGAAGCAAATTAAATAATCTTATACCGATAACTTAAACACGCAATACAAGTTACATGTATTAATCTAAATGCAGGTAAACAACGTGTTGTTTTGTATCCAAATGAGAGTCGGAGCTTACCCGTCTGTGTTCTCGCTTCTTTTTTTTTTTTTTAAAGATTTTTTTTGGGCTTTTTTCACCTTTATTATTGGATAGGACAGTGTAGAGACAGGAAATGAGCGGGAGAGAGAGACGGGGAGGGATCGGGAAATGACCTCGGGCCGGAATCGAACCCGGGTCCCCGGATTTATGGTATGGCGCCTTATCCACCTGAGCCACGACGCCCCCGTGTTCTCGCTTCTTGAAGGCCGATCTTG
This sequence comes from Neoarius graeffei, assembly GCF_027579695.1. Taxonomy (NCBI): domain Eukaryota; kingdom Metazoa; phylum Chordata; class Actinopteri; order Siluriformes; family Ariidae; genus Neoarius; species Neoarius graeffei. Next base: position 55,549,771 of record NC_083586.1, read on the forward strand.
TGGCCGATTGTTTTGAAACAAACAATCTCTGACTTTCAGTTGTTCGTTCAGTTCTCCGTTCATTCGCTTCTTCCACATAAGGGTGAGATGGCAGCGATATCCAGTGAAGAAATCAGACGGCTGGTCCATTCATTCTCTCTGTACTGTGTACTCCGCCATTACTGCTCGGCTCAGGCAGTTACTAAAACTTAGGACGGAACGGGATGTCACCGGTTTTAGCAACAACCGCGGGGAGGTCACTGCCCGAGCGATATGTTCCGTCCTGGGTTTTAGCAGCAACCCTCGGCTCACTCCGGGAGGACTGGTGCAACTGAACTCACTTTAAAAAAAAAATAAAAAAAATAAATAAAATAAAATAAATACTAACCTTTTCTTGTTTTATTTTCCTTTAATTGTTGGTACTGCACCCTCTTTCAATAGCCAACGCTCAACAGGTCAGAGGTCTCGTACGAGTCTTCAGTAAAATGTGCAGAGCAGAGGAGAGACCACTTCATAGGCGCCCAATGTGCCCGTGAACGTCTCGCAAAACGCATCCAGATCTTTGCAGTTTGAACATTCTTGGGCCATGAATGCAACGTAAATCCTGTCATGTAAATTCTGTCGTGTTGCTGCACCGGCCAAAAACTAATCTAACGTGGCACGGCGATAAATTAGCTCAAAATGGAGGATTGGAGTTGCAGTCAGCTCTGTGTTTTAGCATAGCGGAAATGGCGATGAGACCGATAAACTTCCTGCTGTGATGTTACGGATGTCAAGGTCATTCACTCAGACCGCTACCTATATGAATCACTTTAATCATAAAAATTACTATCTTAGATTTATTGTTAACGCTTAAAACTATTCCTGTGCCCTTCTTGAGGTCTCAAGGCATTTATAAATGAAAGTGAGGCCATGGCTCTGCGTATCTGCTTTAAAGGCGTCGTGCGGTAATTTCAGCAATCAGGCAATCATGTGTCAAAATGTCGGGTTTGGTGGGTTATTCAAGCCCCTCGGTTTCCCACGATCTCAGTGTCACGATGCGCCCGCTACAAGCATTTAAAGTTGACGCGCACAGACAAATTTAGGCAGCCAGCCGTTAACTAGGTCAACTTATGTGTGACGTCATACCAGTAACCTCCCTTGGGTGATGCTGGCCTGTCGGCATGTTTTCTCTAAAGCGTGCGTTTACCAGAGTTGTTTACATTGCGGATTTTGTGGATTTATTCAGTTTGTGGATAGTTTTGAACACTCAAAACACTATGAAATGATGTATTAATATTCAAACTGTGCAATGACTTGGGGTCGCTCCCGACAACATCTGCATTCCTGTGCAGTTGGCATAATTCTACAGTTTCCACAACTGCACCTGGAAAACATGCGTTAAAAATAAATTTTGTTTGTTTATAATGTCTGCTTTCCAGCTTCCCAAGCCACCTTTACTAGCTTTTTAAAAACATTTTCACAAAACTCCAATTAAACCTCCATGATCTTGCAATATTATGTACAACACCCCATGTCGCTTTTAATAGGTCTAAGATCATCATGGGAGAGCAAAATAGATCTCTAGGATAGAAACCAAAAGGCCAAATTTGGACTTGTGTCCAAATTTTACAGTGATTTATGCCACAGAGCTGCCTTTAACTAATAATTATCACTTATTACTGATGATTGTACGTTTACTAAACAATACAATACAAAGCTCAATACTCCCAGCCTATAACATACTGAATATCAAGTTAAAATCAACCGCAATAAAAGGAAAATGATGAAAACTGGAATATCAAGGGGTCTACTGTATCAGAAGGCCCACTGCATTTCGCGAGATCGCAAGCTGTCAAGTTGCTAGAATTCAATCTTTCTAGCTATACTTTCACCCCCTACAGCTATCAGTATTACACATAATCATAGATTAATCACACAGCATTCTAATTCAAGTGAAAATGGTCTTTAAAAATACACACAAGTAGTGATTTAGTCAGAGAAACCAACCAAAACAAGTCTTCAAGTCGCCGGTCTTCTTCATTCTCGTCTTCGTTTCTGTCGTCGTCAGAACTGTCCTCATTTTCTTCTGAAGATGAGCGCTCAGGTTCAAATCTGTAAGGCTGGATACCACCAGGACATTCAGCTGTCAAAATCTCTACTTGTGGGCCATTTTCTTCTTCTGTATCGGTAAAATCAAAGCTAATTTCCTCAGCATCGCTCCTATTTTCTGGTGTGTCCGCCATTGCAACTGCACCGAGTGGTTACTGGTATGACGTCACGCAGCTGTTCCATTGACCGAGAGGGGGCGCTGCGAACGCGGGAAATTTCAAATGATGGGCATGACCAAATAAGGACCGATTACAACCGCGGGAAGCTTTTGAAAAATCGACGGTCAATTTATTTCGAATCTCGAAAGCATTCTGGTGCAGAATAATGCGACTTTTATCGCCACTGCGTGACGCCTTTAAGGTCCGGAAACCCCCCCCAAAAAAAACAAAAAACAAAACAGGATAGCAGGCACTAGGACCATGCAGAACATGCACTTGCTCAAAAACAGGAGAGGGTGCAGGCACTAGGACCATGCGGAAACATCCCTCATTCAAGCTGTGCTCTCCTCTCGTGCGCTCAAAAATGATTTAAAGCAATTCGATTCAAACAATAGTTAGCGAAGTCAGAACCCCAGTCCTATTGTAAAAATTATTCAAATTGTTGTTCGAAAATAAATGTGAAGACTTAAATACGACTTCTTTAGCTGTTTGTTAAGGTCCAGGTGCTCCGCGGGGAGGGGTCCTGCAGGTGACCATCCTCATCCAGCATCCTTTAGTAGACCACCAGGTAAAGTTTTGAATAACTAATGAGGCGGAAGTGACGTCATGTGAAACCCAGCGATAGGGTTAGACTTCACCCTTTCTTGGTTGGAGCTAGGAATTGGCAGATGACTAAAACGAGGGAGAAAAGCTCATGATGTTCAAGAGCTGGGTGTTCGTCGCCATGACAACTTGAGCAAATTACAGACGTCGGTTTAAATAAACCGTGATCAGTACACGGGGGGTGTTCATAAAGTCATTGATTTTCAAATGTTTAATGAGCCTGACATGTTTGGCTGTTGGAGGAGGAGGGACGTGAACATGCTTCAGAATTGGGATTGGATCGTGGCTGTGCAGCTGTGTTCACATCAGACAGGTTGCACACTATAAGTGTGTGAAAGTGAGTGATGAGGGAAACTAGTGAGCAAGCTGTCACTCCTTGCAGTGTGTGTGTGTGTGTGTGTGTCTGCAGGGCTTGGCTTATAGCAGTGTGTGAGGCTTGGTGTGATTTTTTTTTTTTTTGTGTGTGTGTGTGTGTGTGTGTTCTTTTGGTTCTCATAATGCCATCCCTCTCATAGGCCAGTCAGACGCTGAAGGCAGTGGTTCAGGTACTGGTACGGGCCCAGGTGAGTCCTCTGTCTACTCTCAGGACTATTGGAGCATCTTTAGAACAATCAGAGTCTCGTCACACGAGTTTTAACTGATGATGCAATGGGTTGTGATGTGAGCTGATATCCTTTATCACTCGAACTGTAATATTTTGTGGTAGGTCGTGTGTCGGAAAATGGAGCGTCCAGAGAATTTTGTAAAAAGAGAAAACGGCATCTCTGACTGAACAGAAGTGGTGTGTGTGTTTGGTGTCGTCACGGTGTGTGCTGCTTTTAAATCAGATGACGACCTTGTAATAATTCACCGTGTGTGTGTCTGTCTCCTCATAAAGACAAAATAGCGCTGGAGGGCGTGGTGGTGCAGCGAGCCGAGTGCAGACCAGCCGCCAATGAGAACTACATGAGGTTAAAAAGGTAAGAGAGTATATACTCTTACGCATAAGGAAGTCCTGCACTTTAGTCAAAATAAATAAACGGTTTGCTCTGTGATCTCTCGTTTCGTTCCAGGCTGCAGATCGAGGAATCATCAAAACCCCACCGGTTCTCTCAGCAGCTGGAGAAAGCCGTCACCACCAACTACAAACCTGTGGCCAATCACGCGTATAATGTGAGTTACGTTGGGTTTAGCACAGAAGAAACGATATTCCTAAGTGGCTTTGGATTATAATAACAATAACAAATAGATAGAGACTGTGACTAAAGTCACAGTAATTTGCACTAGCTGTTCTTTGTCAATTGAAGGGCAAGGTGAAGGTCATTTTGCTGATAAAAAAAACCTGCTTGAAAAAATTCCTGTTTTTCATGGATCATTCCGGTTCAGTGATCCAGATCAGCACCAAAAGTCATAGCAACGTAATTCAGCCCAGAGGTATTCTATATGTCAAATTTGGTGGTGATTGGTTGAAAACTGAGGGAGAAATAGCGTCTTAAAAAACATTACGAGAAAAAGAAGAAAGATCCTGACTGAGTGTAACAATTTGCACCAGCACTGCTAGCGCAAATTAATAAGAATAACTAGATCGAGACTGTGACTAAAGTCACAGTGATTTGCGCTAGCTGTTACAAACCGTGACGTCTGGTCACTGTGTCCTAGAGATCCGGAACGGTAAGAGATAGAGAATGACGCTCAGTGAAGAAAAAAATCCCGTTTTTCATGGAGCATTACAGTTCGGTGATCCAGATCAGCACCAAAAGTCATAGCAGTGTAATTCAGCCCAGAGGTATTCTTCATGTGAAATTTGGTGATGATTGGTTGAAAACTGAGGGAGAAATAACCTCCTAAAAATGTTCAGAGAAGAATAAGAAAAAGAACTACTAGATAGTAATTTGCGCTAGCTGTTACAAACCGCGACGTCTGGTCACTGTACCCTATAAATCTGGAACGGTAAGAGATAGAGAACGACGCTTAGTGAGGAAAAGTTGCGCCCTGCTACCTGCAACAAAATAAAAAAAAAACTGATTGAAAAAAATCATGAAAATTGACAGTTATAAGTGATTGAAAAAAAAAATCCTGTTTTTCGTAGATCAGTGATCCAGATCAGCACCAAAAGTCATAGCAGTGTAAGGTATTCTTCATGTGAAATTTGGTGGTGATTGGTTGAAAACTGAGGGAGAAATAGCGTCCTAAAACTCATCTCATTATCTGTAGCCGCTTTATCCTGTTCTACAGGGTTGCAGGCAAGCTGGAGCCTATCCCAGCTGACTACGGGCGAAAGGTGGGTACACCCTGGACAAGTCGCCAGGTCATCACAGGGCTGATACATAGACACAGACAACCATTCACACTCACATTCACACCTACGGTCAATTTAGAGTCACCAGTTAACCTAACCTGCATGTCTTTGGACTGTGGGGGAAACCGGAGCACCCGGAGGAAACCCACGCGGACACGGGGAGAACATGCAAACTCCACACAGAAAGGCCCTCGCCGGCCACGGGGCTCGAACCCGGACCTTCTTGCTGTGAGGCGACAGCGCTAACCACTACACCACCATGCCGCCCGCGTCCTAAAACTGTTACAGGAATAAGAATGAAGTAGAAAGATCCTGAGCGAGTAACAATTTGCACCAGCACTGCTAGCGCAAATTAATAAGAATAACTAGATCGAGGCTGTTACAAACCGCGACGTCTGGTCACAGTGCTCTGTAGATGACTTGCAACCACGTGATCAAAATGTGCTACGTCATGAGCGCTTGCCATGATGGCGAATCTACAAAGCCACTAGGATGGCAGCCGCTTAAAGTGTGTCTGTAAACAGTGCTGAATTTTCTCAGTATTACTACGATTTGAACGCTCGAGCCAAGATTCGATACAAAGAGAAGATAGATGTGTGGTTTTGACCCATGTTATTTAAAAAAGTCGGAGTTTTCTGAAGATAAGACGCTTCTACCGACCATCGAGTACCCAGATATATCTCGTTCTATCTGGTTTGGCTGACTTCGTGAGTTGACAAATCTCAAATGAAGGCTTATAAGTCCACGGAAGCTGATGACTTCGTTGTCTCTGGATGGGTAAATACATTATTAATTAAACCAGTCAGCGATGACAAAGCAGTTGCACTTGCAAGGGTAGGTTAGGGCTTGTTTACTTCTGTGTGTGTGAAATTTTGACAATCCTCTCGCTTTATAGCTCACAAATCACATTTCAATTTATTTCAGGTCAACCACTAAAATTATAACAACGACCGAGTGAACCACGACAACAGAACGCTCATTTTATAGCAAGAGTCTAGCAACACGAAATAAAATTCTTCCATGATATTATCGAGAAAGCTTTTGAATCTCACCTGAGATAAAATGATCACTGCAAACACGAGCTGTTTTGGTTTTAGTCCATTTGATCAGCCCTGCCGATGTTGTTCAGCCGAGCCCGTCTCCTCTCCGTGCTATGCTAAGTCTCAAAGTTTCCTCGCCCTCTTTCCGAATCACGGACGGAATTCTAAAAAAAATCGGAACGTGCCACGGTCACGAAGATACGGCAGAGCTCAAAGAACGCTTAAAGCAGCGGAAAAACAAAGAGTCGCGCAAGTGTGACTATGTTTTGTGTGGAATGTCGCTTGACCCCGCATTTGTATCTCCACCAACATGGCTGACATCTGGGTTTCTATTTTGCTTTGACGTCACGTGCAAGTCAAGGATAGATTCGGAACGGTAAGAGATAGAGAATGACGCTAAGTGAAGAAAAAAAGCCCGTTTTTCATGGATCATTCCAGATCTGTGATCCAGATCAGTACCAAAAGTCATAGCAGCGTAATTCATCCCAGAGGTATTCGTGTGAAATGTGGTGGTGATTGGTTGAAAACTGAGGGAGAAATAGTGTCCTAAAAAAATGTTAGGAGGATGATAATAATAATAATAAAGTAGAAAAATTCTGAGTGAGTGTAACAATTTGCCCTATCACAAATTAATAATAAATGAAAACAATCGAAGGAAATTCTTTTGTTTAGATTTATAGCGCAGTGCGAGTGAATCCTCGGATCTGATTGGTCAGAAGGTGTTGATTCATTTCCCATAACAGCAGCTCTGACACCATAAGACTAATAAATTCGGTTACGGTTTCCGTAAAGAGATATTTCTATTACGTTTATGGCAGGAGTCGTCAGTGTCAGTGATTTCTAACAGGAGGTTTTCCGCCACAGGAAAGTCTTCAGGACCGAGGAGTTTGCACTTTCTGGTTGATGAGCTACAGTTTTTGTTTTTCCACAAAGAGACTGCTGAGGAAACGACCGTTTGTTTTGACCTGCTAAACTTGCTTTACAGACGTTCCTCAACCTTAAATGTACAACCCCGATTCTAAAAAAGTTGGGACAAAGTACAAATTGTAAATAAAAACGGAATGCAATGATGTGGAAGTTTCAAAATTCCATATTTTATTCAGAATAGAACATAGATGACATATCAAATGTTTAAACTGAGAAAATGTATCATTTAAAGAGAAAAATTAGGTGATTTTAAATTTCATGACAAGAACACATCTCAAAAAAGTTGGGACAAGGCCATGTTTCCCACTGTGAGACATCCCCTTTTCTCTTTACAACAGTCTGTAAACGTCTGGGGACTGAGGAGACAAGTTGCTCAAGTTTAGGGATAGGAATGTTAACCCATTCTTGTCTAATGTAGGATTCTAGTTGCTCAACTGTCTTAGGTCTTTTTTGTCGTATCTTCCGTTTTACGATGCGCCAAATGTTTTCTATGGGTGAAAGATCTGGACTGCAGGCTGGCCAGTTCAGTACCCGGACCCTTCTTCTACACAGCCATGATGCTGTAATTGATGCAGTATGTGGTTTGGCATTGTCATGTTGGAAAATGCAAGGTCTTCCCTGAAAGAGACGTCGTCTGGATGGGAGCATATGTTGCTCTAGAACCTGGATATACCTTTCAGCATTGATGGTGTCTTTCCAGATGTGTAAGCTGCCCATGCTACACGCATTAATGCAACCCCATACCATCAGAGATGCAGGCTTCTGAACTGAGCGCTGATAACAACTTGGGTCGTCCTTCTCCTCTTTAGTACGAATGACACGGCGTCCCTGATTTCCATAAAGAACTTCAAATTTTGATTCGTCTGACCACAGAACAGTTTTCCACTTTGCCACAGTCCATTTTAAATGAGCCTTGGCCCAGAGAAGACGTCTGCGCTTCTGGATCATGTTTAGATACGGCTTCTTCTTTGAACTATCCAGTTTTAGCTGGCAACGGCGGATGGCACGGCGAATTGTGTTCACAGATAATGTTCTCTGGAAATATTCCTGAGCCCATTTTGTGATTTCCAATACAGAAGCATGCCTGTATGTGATGCAGTGCCGTCTAAGGGCCCGAAGATCGCGGGCACCCAGTATGGTTTTCCGGCCTTGACCCTTACGCACAGAGATTCTTCCAGATTCTCTGAAACTTTTGATGATATTATGCACTGTAGATGATGATATGTTCAAACTCTTTGCAATTTTATACTGTCGAACTCCTTTCTGATATTGCTCCACTATTTGTCGGCGCAGAATTAGGGGGATTGGTGATCCTCTTCCCATCTTTACTTCTGAGAGCCGCTGCCACTCCAAGATGCTCTTTTTATCCCCAGTCATGTTAATGACCTATTGCCAATTGACCTAATGAGTTGCAATTTGGTCCTCCAGCTGTTCCTTTTTTGTACCTTTAACTTTTCCAGCCTCTTATTGCCTCGTCCCAACTTTTTTGAGATGTGTTGCTGTCATGAAATTTCAAATGAGCCAATATTTGGCATGAAATTTCAAAATGTCTCACTTTCGACATTTGATATGTTGTCTATGTTCTATTGTGAATACAATATCAGTTTTTGAGATTTGTAAATTATTGCATTCCGTTTTTATTTACAATTTGTACTTTGTCCCAACTTTTTTGGAATCGGGGTTGGAACTTATAGTCAGAGATGTCCACGAGCGCTGGCGACCGGCAGTTTTCTCCGCCCACACAGACGGTCTGCGCTGGCTACTCGATCCCAGAAAAAAAAAGTAACTTGCTTTTGAATGTTCAAGCAATTTATATCGTCTCCGCTGTCCATAATTTACTGCAAATCCAATTATTCCACCACGAAATGGTCTTTGATTCGGGTCTGGCATTACCGGAAGTGATGCTATATTTGTCGATCGATTCTTGGCTCTGATTGGCTGAACCGGACCACGTGACCATGCCGAAGCGTATGTAGTTATGTTACAGAGTCAGGCAGTGTACTACAGACGGTAACTGAGAAAGCCAAGCACAGATACAGCCGGAGAGAAATGCCATACATGTTTTTGCAAGTATTTTACAGGGAAATGGTTCGTTATTTATTAGCTGAGAATGCACCAGAAGGCATGTAAATTTTAAAAATTTCTGCTCCCAAACTTTCTGCCCCAGCATTAGTGTACCTTTGGGGCAATTTCCAGAGCCGCCACCTTCTTTTTTTTTTTTTTTTAAGTCAGCTAAACCCTGCAAAAATGGATAAAAAGCACAAACAGAGTTGTAATCATTAGTAAACTGGTGTGGTATAAGAGCCCTGAGATGCTAAGAAATCGCATCTCAGGGCTCGGTGAGATGTGAAACAATCGACTTTCACATCTTTCCGTTTCCTCAGACAGCACCCACCCAAGTGTTTTATTCCTGACTTAAAGGACATGTTCTGGACCAATTTCATTTTTTTTTTATATGAAAGTATGTCCCTTTACACACTCATCCAGAAGGGTAATTTTGCACAAGGCCATCTGTCTACAGCAGAAAAAAATAAAATAACAAAACGCGTCTGGAAAAATCCCAAGGGAGTCTGGAGCCAGATTCGTGACGTCACCTGCGGAAGCGCCAGCAGGCTGTGCGAGCTTTGCACGGTTTCAGTGCACAGCCTGTGTAGACCATGCGCTCCCATTTCTCTCTCATTGTCCGGTCTTTTGGGAAACGATGAGTACTAATCCCATCAAGATTGGTGTTGCTACACCCTCCTACGATACATCTGTTAACCATTTTAATAATTACGCGATAACGTTGAAGAAATTTGCAGAAAACCACCAGGTCGTTTCTCAAACAAACCAGCGCTGACGTAGGATTCAGAGGGAGGCGTCCCGCACGCGACGTCACGAAAATCACTGTTTCCCGGGAAATCCAAATGCCAAGTTTTTTTCAGAGGCGGACCAATTCGCCTCAAATGGCTCGATTTCAACTGAATTTTTCTGGTATTGCGCAAGGTAAAAAAATTGCAGAGAATGCAGAATGTTACAGATATTTGACCAAAGTTTAATATAAAATATGAGAATTACATTGATCTTGCTCCTGAATTTACCCGTGATATGCATTTTAAAGCTATACTGCCTTTCAGATTTTTCAAGTGTAGGTCATAAAAAAAAAAAAAATTTTCCCTGACACCTGATTATTTTTGTTTACTGGACCGAAAGCTACTGAATTCGAATCACAGACGTCCAAGACTTTTATTCTTTTTTTTTTTTTTAAACAGAACAGTTAATGAATTTAACGCCACGTGACTAAATTCGCCGCTATTTTTTCCTGCTTCACCATGACCCAATACAACATACTACATCATGCATCACATCACGGGATGGGCTTTCCCTGTTCGCGCAAGGCATTGTGGGATACAAATTTGAAACAGGAGAGAAAAATGGAGGACCCGAGTGTGCGAATGAAACGTAAAAGACCGATTACGGTAATAGAAAGCGAGACGCGAGAAGAAAAGACGTTATGTTATATACGAAGGAAATATCAAACTAATAAATATCGGCGGTCAGCGAGCACTTCGGCGTGATCAGCTGTTCGTTTAGTGACAATGATGGAACCGTCAGTGTACGCTCAAAGGTAAACCTGCGCATGCGCGCGCGCACACACGGACTTCCTCTGTCTGCTTGACTGCGCAAAGCGAGCGATTTCATGCACATTATTTGTTTTAATCCCTTCAAATTAAATAACTTCCCAGCCACAGAATGGCCTGATATTTTGTGAGATATTCCAGAAATAAACATCTCTCACAATGACCATGTTTCAGACGGAACTAAATTTCACCGATTTTATGAAATCGAAAGGCCGTCTAGCTTTAAACATTAATTCTGTATCACCGTAGGCGAGGATAAATCACGTAAACTTAATACGACATTTCCGTTTCTTGATAGATTTTCGAGAACCGTTTGCTTGCTGTATATCTGCACTAAAATTATCGGCATGGATAAGAGCGTTTCCGTGGTTGCACAGGTTGTTCTGAAGCCTCGTTTTTTTTGTATAAAGAGTCCGAACAGGGTTGAGTTTTACTGGGAGTGATAGACAAAGCAGCGAAAGTGAATTTCTCATCCAAGTGCGCTAACAGGAATCAGTAGCTTCCTGACAACATCCTTCCTCTTTCTATGATTTTTTTTTTCTTCTTCTTCACAGCTGGATTATGAGAAAAAGAAGAAGGAAGAAGGCAAAAGGGCACGAGCAGACAAGCAGCAGGTGTTGGACATGCTCTTCTCTGCCTTCGAGAAGCATCAGTATTACAACATTAAAGACCTGGTGGACATCACCAAACAGCCCGTGGTAAGAAACAGGGGGCGTTTATTTATTATCCATTCATGCACGATAATTACGTAAATCGGGGTCGCGAAATTAAGAATAAGACTTGGTGAGTTGATTAATTTCCTAACAGCGGTTTAGACAGTCGGTCGTTCCAGACGTAATCCGAATCACAGCTTTATATCAATACGCTAATTCTGATACACTGTCGTCTCGATAGTAACGGTTTATACGGCCGACTGTACAAGTCCCACAAATTAAACGTAGATCTAAATGGATAGAAAGTATGATAAATAAAATATGTTTCATATAACAGCACATCCACAAGTGTTTAATTCGTTACATATTTCTGTCAAAATTCATATCGCATGAGAAAAACATGGAGGCTGTGCTCATATTGGTTTTATGGATCGTTTAAAAAAAAAAAAAAACTTCAGTTCAGTTTTGCACAAGTCTTAAAGGGATCCTCCAGTTGATTGATTTTCAAACTTATGTTAAAAAAATAAAAAATAGTCCTGGGTACGACTTTAAACTGCAACCGGTGATGAGTCTCAGGTCCAGGAGGACTTGAGTATAGATAGTTTTCACATGACGTCACAGAGTCGGGGATTCCCTAGTGGCGGCCATCTTGTGGGTCAAGCTTAGCGTACGGGTCACTGAGCACACATTGTAACACGCGAGTACAAAGTCTTCAAAAGAACCCAAGCAGGCTATTTAAAGCTAGCAATGGTGCACACCTGTTGTATTCACGGCTGTCGTAATAGGTCAGATGATGACGTCAAGCGGAGCTTTTATGGAATTCCCACTGTACGGGAGCACGAAGGCGAGCAAACAAAGAAACTCAGCATATAAAGGAGAAATCTATGGCTTGCGAGAATCAACCGCAAGGATTATCAGCCTTTCAAACACAGCAAAGTCTGCTCCGATCATTTTGTAAGTGGTAAGTTGTTTAAATAAACAATCAATTGTGTTTAAGTTTGTTTTTGGAAACCAAAACATCATGTGAACAATCTCTGGAGAATGCCTAACTGGAACCGCTGAGTGTACGTTTACATTGTAATGTACACTTAATATCGCTCGTTTGTCACGTTTCTATTTGACACTTGTCACTTCACTCACGCAAGGGTCATTTTTGAAAAACATTTTAGGTCTATTCTGTACGATTTGATTTGTGTTTAATCAACTTATTACGGTTGCATAACATTCAACAGTCTATTTAATGCTAGAATATATAAAGTTGTATATATCAGACAGCCTTTAAAGTTTGAAGAAGTCAGTTTCAGGCTTTGGAGCAGGCTTTGGCAGTTTCAGGCTTTGGCAGTTTCAGGCTTTGGCAGCCCTGCATAGTCACTTGAAAATGCATCTTTGTCCACTTCGTAGGGGTCAATTCCCCCAATCAAGGCCAGTTTGGCTGCATACCGTTGTCGTGAGATGTCGTCTAATGTATCTATATACTTCTGTTTGCTTGATTTTGCCGACATTGATCTTTATTTTAGAAAACTGACTATATAACTTCATAAATTCGTCCGAGATAACGTAGCCGGTAATGGCGATGGTCCGTTTTGTTTGACCCACAAGATGGCGGCTGGAGGGCTTTCCCCGGAATGCCGTGACGTCAGTGAAAACTATGTATTGGGGAACGTGGAATTATTCCTTAATCACCATTGCTCCCAGGTCCGCTCTGACCCAGAGTGGTAGAACCTGCCTGGGTTCCAGCTATGGGTTAAATAGTACATGACTAATAAGGCACTGGCAGCAGGGCGCTTTTCAGTGCAGTGTGGCAGATGAACCCAACAGGGTCAATGGCGCACCATCAGATGGCATGTGGAAGAGCCAATCAAATGGCCAACGGATGGCATCACTCACTCGGCAAGTCAGTTGCCTTTCATACCTGTGACACTTTTGTGCACCACTTGGCATCAGGTCTGGAGGTCCAGAGAGACAACATGATGAGGGCACGACATCGTTTGTCTTGCCTTACTGTGCAAGGCACTTCACGAGGAGAGAATAGTATACGAGAGCTCACGAGGCCAGGCATTCCACGGCAGCTTGGCCGGGCCGTTCGTGCTGCCGCTGCGGACGACTCCGTTCACTCGCGTCCCATTTGCATTTTTGCACGTCCTAATGAAGCAGTCATCATTGCTAGCGATGGACAGCTGACAATACATGTCATAGATTTCAAAAATCAAACTTTCATTTTCAAAGAACAAATAGTTTCCGAGAAAAATCTATTTTTTCCAGTCGTGATCACTTGGACCAGCTTCAATGCATTTTTAGTATGAAATCTCTACTAAGTTTACATTTTAGTATGGCTTTACCATTCCAGTTCAAACCAAAATATCATGAAGATGAAATCGTGCGTTACGAGAACGATGTGGCCAATGTCAAATTACGGAAACGAACAAAATGTGTATTTGTTACCGTGAATTGCGGCGTCTCTCTCATTTAACAGAAGGTACTGTGTCTGAATCGAATGCTCTGTCAGTGTTTGTTCTTCAGCATCGGTGTTTTCAACGTCTTTGTCACTTGTATTTTCTTCCAACATACACCAAACACATCGGAATACCGATTACTATGGAATCAATTTTGTGCCAAAATGTTCATACAATACTTTTGAAATATCAAACAAAAATGACAAATCAAAATACAAAAAAAAAAAAAAGTCACTTTTTTTAGACCGGCAAATTATTCGTGTAATCGTGCAAAATATCAGTCTATTACTCTTCAGAAACCTTTTATTTTTGTTCCGCGTCTTTCTCAGTTTTGTTTGACGTAATTTATTTTGGTTGCGATTCCAGCTTTCTCGTTTGCGCTCCCTGACTTTTTGCTTGCAGTTTTGGCACAAATTTCACATGTGGGTGGGCTGTCCAGGAATGCATTCCCATTGGGTAACTTGTGTTTGACTGACAGCTACGCTCAGCGATTCCCCCGGAGGCTGTTGCGGCCATTTCCTACTCGGATTTTGGCGGACTGTTTGACGAGTGACGAGTGTAATATCATAGTCGCCACTGAAGTCCACTCGATCCTTGTTTACCGTCACTCGTCAAACAGTCCGCCAGAATCCGAGTAGGAAATGGCCGCAACAGCTTCCAGGGGAATGTCTGAGCGTAGCTGTCAGTCAAACACAAGTTACCCAATGGGAATGCGTTCCTGGACAGCCCACCCACACGTGAAATTTGTGCCAAAACTGCAAGCAAAAAGTGAGGGAGCGCAAACGAGAAAGCCGGAATCGCACCCAAAATAAATTACGTCAAACAAAACTGAGAAAGACGCGGAACAAAAATAAAAGGTTTCTGAAGAGTAATAGACTGATATTTTGCACGATTACACGAATAATTTGTTTGCCAGTCTAAAAAAATTGACTTTTTTTTCTGTATTTTGATTTGTCGTTTTTGTTTGATATTTCAAAAGTATTGTATGAACATTTTGGCACAAAATTGATTCCATAGATTACAAGTCACCAGGTAAGACTCCGATAATATACTACAAAGAATCCTGGTCGAACAAAGTCGAAACTAACCTCACGATGGTGTCGTCTCTTGACATTCAACACTGCATCGGCGGACTTTTGGAGTTGAACGATGGGCAAATATTGTTGGCACGGCATCGTTGTTTAGCTTTCTTTTAATTCTAATTAAACAAAATATAGCCCGGGTCTGAATTACTTTACCTCATGTCCACTTGCCCGTGATTAACGTGGACTCTTATTACCAGATCCTATTTAGGTGGGGTTTACATTAGACCGTATCAGCGGATCATCAGATTAACGTTTTTAAAACGATTAGCGTGCACACAGCAACGCCAATACACGATTCGCGTGCACACAGCAACGCCAATACACGTATACGCTCGGCTCCGCAGGCATCCTGCGCTCCAAATCACTCCGCCCTGAACAGCGAGTGCCCTCTGGAGGGTGCGCACTCCGGCCCTGCGCAGCTCACAGAGCACGCGAGTGAAGTGCACGAGCAGTGATTTGGAACTGAGCCGCTGTGTGTGTGATCTCAGTGCATGTCGGGCATGCGCGTCACTTACCACTTGCAAGTGGAAGGATGGCAAGCCTAAAGACAATCATAACTACACAATGGGCAGTATTTGCATCAGTATTTGCAGTATTTTCATACTTTTATACTCTTTAATGAAAGGTGATACAAGGCGGAAGTCCACGCCGTTTTTCAGCAGTTGCGTCACATGACCAACGCCAGCGAATCAGGAAGGTGGATGTCACAGTGACGTTGTCCAATGACGACGCCAGCTAGAGCTCAGCACGGCGTATCCACGTATTCTCAATGTTTACACAGCACCGGACCAGACACGATCTGGATTGAATACGTGGACGCTGGCGGATTCCCATTTCCCGGCGTTTCCAGGCGTTTTAATGTAAACGGACAGTGCATCCGCGAAGAAAACGAGACAGATACGGTCTAATGTAAACTTGGCTTTAGTCTGCAGAGCTTGTCGTGCTCGATTTAACCCAGCTCTTAATTGCTTTTACTTGATGGCAGTGATTGAAACCCGACATCCCCTGGGGTCGGGAGGTCAAACAGTGGCTTGTTTACATACAGTGACATGAATGGCATCTTGGATATGAATGTCATGGCAAAATTTGGGCTTTCAGTAATTTCTTTGAACTGTTCTTTTTCTGTGGCAGAATGATTGTACAGCATGCATCTTTAATAAAAACAAACTAGAATTTGGTGCACAAGTTTTAATTTTCTTTGGATTTTCTGAAATGAACACAGGGTCAAAATTATACATACAGGGTCAAACATTTACACTTAGATTTTTAATTCAGAGGTGCTGAAACTTCCGAAATGTCTCTTATCTTGCCAAGGCCAAGGTCTCTTAACTTCCTCTCAGTGATCATGATTGGCTACAGCTGGTAGCTTCTTTGTGCCTTCATAAAAAGGGTTTGTTTATAGCTCTCATTGGGTTGACCAACACACAGTCAAATGGGAAAGTCCAAGGAGCTCAGTGCAGATCTGAGAAAGAGGATCGCAGATATACACAACTCCAGAATGTCTCTTGGAGCCATTTCTAAACAACTGCAAATTCCGAGATCAGTTCAAACAATTGTGTCTAAGTTATTGTGAGGTGTAGTCACTTTGCTTCAAGAAAACCCAAACTGTCACCCTCAACTGAAAGGAAATTGGTTTGGATGGTCAGGAACAACCTGGGAATCACCATGGCACAGCCCTGCCATGAACTGGAAGCTGATGGATCACTGTCTACAGTTCAGATCACCATGAACTAAGAGGCTGCTATCCAAGAAATAACCCCCTGCTCCAAAACTGACACCTTAAAGCTTAAAGTTTGAAGCTGACCACATGAACAAAGAAAAAGCCTTCTGGAGGAAAGCTGTATGGTCAGATGAGACAAAGATTGAGTTGTTTGGCCACAATGACCACCATGTACAGAGGGACACTGTACCAGCTGGTGGTGGTGGTAGGATCATTGTGCTCTGGGGCTGTTTTGCTGCCAGTGGAACTGGTTCATTGCACAAAGTGGATGGAATAACGAAGGACGAGGACTACCTCGGAATTCTTCAGCATAAACCATCAGAAACTTGAACATGACTTGGAAGTTACAACAGGACAATGAACCCAAACATGTATCAGAGTTGGTTGTGGAGGATAAAGCAGGCTAACATTAAAGTGCTGATGACACGTTTTTGACATCTTTGGCGATGTTTTATAACATAAAAAGTAATTCCCGATGATCCATATATTAATTCACAAAGGCGCCTATTTTACAAGTTATGATAAAAAAACGCGGCTATTTGGGCAAAGTTGACGGGGCTGCAGCACCCAGGAGACGAATGAGGAGGAGGGGCTATATGACGTCAGCGAAAGAATCTTCCTCCTCACTTACCAGTTTATCATTATTAGTATTATTATTATTATTATACATTTTATTTATATATATATATAGTTATTATGCCTTCGCGTTGTGTTGCCGGCTTTTGCTCCAAAACCCACAAGGATGGGGTAAGTTTATTCAAGTTTCCCAGAGATCCCGAGCTGCATGCGAAGTGGGTGAAGCAAGTCAGGCGCACTCGTGACAAGTGGGAGCCCTCACCAACATCCGTCCTGTGCTCTGAACACTTCGATTTGGATTGTTTTGACACCCTTCCCAGCTTAAAGGAATCTCTTGGGTGTTCAGTTCAGCACAAACGTGTGCTGCTACCATCAGCAGTGCCTACAATATTCCGGAGGGGGTCTACTAGTAGCTATGCCGGATCCAGCAGTCGCCTGGGACAAGCCGACTCCTCCAAAGACAGTCCAACTGTCAGAACATGTGTTGAGAAACGACATAAGATAAAGGTACGTAGAGCTATAGAGTGCTCCGACATGATGCTAAAAATAGTAACACTGCGGTCTGCGCGGCCATCTTGGAAGCCACTCGCTCCAGAGCGCTCATAGAGTACACATCATAGAGTACACATTCATGCTAATCATAAATGTAATCATAAAGTCGGCGTGATATCAGTCATGTATTTGCTTGTGAAAGCTTGTGGCTTTCATGTAACTGCCGCCTAGCAACGAGAGGCAAAGGGTAAAGAGGGTAGGCTATCATAGATTCTATTCGGAAGAGATCAACACATGATTCCTTAAAAATTAGGCATTTTAACAATTTGCATCTGTTTTGTGATTATCGTGACACTTGTGTGTTATATAGAACTGTATGTCTTATCAGCACATCGAGGATCTTCCACCGGAGGCTTAGCAAGTACTCGTAGCAACACTACACTTTACCCTTTGCCATGCGTTGTTCGGGAACGGTAGCAAGTACCCCCGATGACCGCCTTCAAGAATATGTAGAAAAAATTTAGAAATTATACTTTCCAAAAGTCATTTGAGCTTAGTGTATTGCATTTCCATTTATATTGTAGGTTCTTGCTGATGTTTTTGCGGAGTATGACGCAGCTGCTGAATCAGAAGCTGCAGAGTTTGTATGTACTAGTTGTGAACATTCACATTATTATCAATCTCATTTATTTAAAATCAGATAAAATCATGCCATCATGATCACTGCTTAAAGTACCAGTATTTGGTTGTTCTTTTGTTCAGAACTGTGATGCCAGCTGCCAAGTAGACCGGCGTTTTCATGCGCCATTTCCATTGAGTAGAACAGCCAGTGAACCGCAGCGTGTTCTTCCGCTGACGTCACAACATGGCCGCGAGCCACGGACCCAGTTTTCTTGCACTGTGCAATTAAAAGTTGGATATTCGCGTAACAACAGCTTCTTTTCACGTAATTATAACAGAAATCTAACATGTTTGCCATGTTGTATAGTTTATTTAAGAAATTGCATAGAGTCATGTTCGTGTCATCAGCCCTTTAAGCTTAAAACAAGTCCTGACTTCAACCCTATTGAAAATATACCGTATGGACCGTGCTTTTAAGTCAAGTCCATGCCAAGAAAAAAAAACTATCAATTCTGCCATGAAGAGTCATGAAATATCCAACCAGAATTCTGCCGGAAATGTTTGGTGAAGGTGAATCTTGCAAAGAGACATTATACCCAAATATTAGTTATGCTGTATGTATATTTTTGACCGTGTTGATTTTCAGAAAACCCAAAGAAAATTAAAACTTGTGCACCAAATTGTAGTGGTTTTTTAAATTAAAGATGTATGCTGTCCAATCATTCTGCTACAGAAAAAGAACAGTTCAGAGAAATTACTGAAAGCCCAAATATTGCCATGACGTTCATATCCAAGATGACATTCATGTCCCAGGATATAAACTTCTGACCACAATTGTAGGGGTCAGGAAAGAGTTGGTGATGGGGGAGTATCATGCACATTTCAGACCTCCCCTACCATTAGGGGCCAAGGGGCAAAAGTTTTTTTCCTCCCACACCTGTCACTCTGAAGGGTGTCTAAGGGCGTATTCACACCTACGTTGTTTGGTCCGGACCAAACGAACCAAATTTCCCTTGGTCCGGACCTTTTGGGTTGGTCTGAATACAAACCACCGAACTCTGGTCCGGACCAAACAAGCGGACCGAGACCGAGCTGCAAGGTCGGACTAGGTCCGGACCAAAGGAACTCTGGTGCGGACCTTTTGGAGGTGTGAAAGCAGACCGGACCTAATCCGACAGTTTTGCTTTTTTGTACCTCGGGAGCTTCCGTCGTTTGTCGAGCATTATGGGAAACAGAGTCTTGACACTCCACCGCAAAGTGCAAACACTGTTTCGGTTGTCAAGGGAACCTTACAACAGTCGTTCAGTCATTCAGACCAGTGGTAGGCTAGACTACAGAGTACAAAAAATGAGTAGGGGCAAACGTGGGCCGAGGAAGAAACGCGTACCCTTGTGGATATATGGGCAGATGTCCACATATCTGAGCTTTTGGAGAGAACACACAAAAATGCCGACGTGTTTGCTGTATTCAGTGAGAAAATGAAGGAGAAGGGGTTCACGCGCTCCCCAGAACAATGTCGGCTAAAAGTGAAGAAACTCCGTCAGACCTACATTAAAATCAGGGACATTCTTTCAAAAAGTGGCGGTACTAGCGACGCAAAAAAGAAATTCATCTATTACGATGGATAAGGCGAATATCCCGACACATACCTCCTCCGTCTTGCGTGAAGAGCCAGAACTGTCACAACATGATGTGCGCTCATCAGCGCTATCCTCCGTAGCCGCCTTGCCCTTTGAAGTCGTCGTTGATAAATTACTTGTACAACAGCATAGTAATCGCACAATTGTGAAAACAGTAAAAACTGGAAAAAACACATAGCTTTGATGACATTAAAAAGAATAACAGCACGGAAAGCCTCCATGACTACTTTTGAACTTAACGCTTTGTGCGCGTGTCGTCTCTGACCAATAGCTGAACGACCTCAGGGCGCGTGGCTTTGTTGACAGATTTTGGTCCGCTTACTAAAATGTACAGTGTGAAAGCGAACCGCACCAAAATGAAAAAATAAAAAAAACATTTGGTTCGGACCAAAGCAAGTGAACTATCGAACTATCCTGGTCTGAATACACCCTAACTCTGCTGCCAGTTCCTGCTTATAAAACTTTTTTGTCTGCTTTCAATCACTAACACCTTGACTGCTCCCAAGTTTTAATTCTTTCAGTAGACGGCAGCCAGATGCGATGTAATATTACTAAATTTCAACACGGACCGTGCCCTGGTGCTATTTTTTTGCACCACCAAAGCTGGGACCACCCACAGCGACTATTTACTTGCACTCATGGGTACCCCCAGTTCTTCAGTACTTTTCCCTAGTAATGTATGACCGCTTCCAATTACTAGATGTTGATAGCTTCTCAGGCCCAGCTGTTCCGTAGTTTTACAGAGGCACCAACCCAAGTCCTAATTATTTTGAAAGGAAAATCTAGGTCAAAGTACTGGATTGGCACAGCAGTAAGTAAATAGGAGTTGGGAGGATAATCAGACATTGCATAGATCCCGATGGGAGTAAAAGGATTAATTTGTGGTTTAATTTTAATTAAAAACCACAAAAAGTGCAGGAGCAGACAGTTCATCATGTTTCTTGGGCCTGGACAGCGAAGCTATCTGAAGCAAAAGGAAAGAAAGGAGACCGATAAGAACTTGGGAGGTCGCCGCAGACCTTCCTGGCTATGAACACTTCTTCCCAGTACCAACCCAATCTTGTGGTATGGTGCTCTGAATGGAAGATGGTTTAAGAGAAGAAGCACCCTATGTCACATGCACATTCAAGTATAGTGAAATTTGTCCTCTGCATTTAACCCATCTGAAGCACTGAACACACATACCCAGAGCAGTGGGGAGCTATGCTACAGCACCCGGGGAGCAGTTGGGGGTTAGGTGCCTTGCTCAAGGGCACTTCAGTCCAACCTTCAGGCTATGGCTACCCCGTTATCCTAACCTTTGGACTGTAGGGGAAACCAGAGCACCTGGAAGGAACCTATGCAGACACGGGGAGAACATGCAAACTCCACACTGAAAGGCCCCCGTCAGCTGCTGGGCTCGAACCCAGAACCTTCTTGCTGTGAGGCGACAGTGCTAACCACTACACCACAGTGTCACTGTTTACCTTCTTGAACTGACTGTCCCACACGAAGAGAACATTGATGCTGTTCAAGAACGCAAGGATGGACATTCTCAAGTGCTGTTGGAAAATTGCAAGCATGCTGGTTGGAGAGCACTTCCCAGTTGAATTTGGTTGCCGTGGTTTCATTGGAAGATGCCTAAAGAATTAGTTGTCAACAGTTGGACTAACCCATCGAAGATGAAACTCCATCGTCAGGGAGATCCAAGTAGCAGCTGAAAGAGCTAGCCCACTGGATCTGGCTGAACAGAGATCATCCTGAATGGCAAGAAAAGTGACCCTGGTCGACGTTGCAAGACTTCACATCAGTGAGGGGGGCCGGTGCGCAGACGAGCCGTAGAGAGGTAGGTCCCGAAACGGTGCGCATTCTCTCCTGATGATCCCACGGTCTTCTGAATATTCTGCTATGCAGAGCGGCAGCATGGCTGCACTTGCTAAGGCAAGCCATTTTCGACTTCCAGTCCCCATTAAAGTCAAAGTCCCTTGCATGCCAGGATCTGGTGTTCCCAGGCAGTCTCCTGTCCCAGTACTAACCAGCTCTTTTGAGGTGTAAGGGCGTGGCGCCGATCTGTTTCCATAGCCCTCGGCCTTTCGCCTATATAGCTAGTGTTAGAGCTGGGGGGCTGGTCCTCCAGTAAGTGCAAGAGTTTTACTTCCCCACTCGCATCTGTATTGCAGCATGCTTTGCCAGATGTTAGTAGGTACCATTTTTTTGATGGTCTTTGGTATGACCCGACCGCAAGTAGAACTCATGATCTCCTGGTCAAGAGGTAGACAAGCTAACCACTAGGCCAACTTGTGGTTCCAGTCCCCATTAATCTTGCTTTTAATTCCATTGAATCATCGAAACAGGATGGTTCAAAATGTTCGGAACATACAGTGGGGAAAAAAAGTATTTGATACACTGCCGATTTTGCAAGTTTTCCCACTTACAAAGAATGAAGAGGACTGTAATTTTTATCTTGGGTACACTTCAACAGAGACAATCTAAAAAAAATTCAGAAAATCACATTGTATGATTTTTAAATAATTAATTTGCATTTTATTGCATGAAATAAATATTTGATCACCTACCAACCAGCAAGAATTCTGGCTCTCACAGACCTGTTAGTTTTTCTTTAAGAAGCCCTCCTATTCTCCACTTATTACCTGTATTAATTGCACGTGTTTGAACTCTTTAGCTGTATAAAAGACCCCTGTCCACACACTCAATCAGACTCCAACCTCTCCACCATGGGAAAGACCAGAGAGCTGTCTAAGGACACCAGGGACAAAATTATAGACCTGCACAAGGCTGGGATGGGCTACAGGACAATAGGCAAGCAGTTTGGTGAGAAGGCAACAACTGTTGGCGCAATTATTAGAAAATGGAAGAAACTTAAGATGATTGTCAATCTCCCTCGGTCTGGCGCTCCATGCAAGATCTTGCCTCGTGGGGTTATCAATGATCATGAGAAAGGTGAGGGATCAGCCCAGAACTACACGGGAGGACCTGGTCAATGACCTGAAGAGAGCTGGGACCACAGTCTCAAAGATTACCGTTAGTAACACACTATGCCATCATGGATTAAAATCCTGCAGCACACGCCAGGTCCCCCGCTCAAGCCAGCATGTGTCCAGGCCCGTTTGAAGTTTGCCAATGACCATCTGGATGATCTAGAGCAGGCATGGGAGAAGGTCATGTGGTCAGATGAGACCAAAATAGAGCTTTTTGGTATAAACTCCACTCGCTGTGTTTGGTGGAAGAAGGATGAGTAGAACACCATCCCAACCGTGAAGCATGGGGGTGCTTTTCTGCAAAGGGGACAGGACAATTGCACCGTATTGAGGGGAGGATGGATGGGGCCATGTATCGCGAGATTTTGGGCAACAACCTCCTTCCCTCAGTAAGAGCATTGAAGATGGGTTGTGGCTGGGTCTTCCAGCATGACAATGACCCAAAACGCACAGCCAGGGCAACGAAGGAGTGGCTCCGTAAGAAACATTTCAAGGTCCTGGAGTGGCCTAGCCAGTCTCCAGACCTGAACCCAATAGAAAATCTTTGGAGGGAGCTGAAATTCAGTGTTGCCCAGTGACAGCCCCGAAACCTGAAAGATCTGGAGAAGATCTGTATGGAGGAGTGGGCCAAAATCCCTGCTGCAGTGTGCACAAACCTGGTCAAGAACTACAGGAAACGTCTGACCTCTGTAATTGTAAACAAAAGGTTTCTGTACCAAATATCAAGTTCTGTTTTTCAATTGTGTCAGATATTTATTTCATGCAATAAATTATTTAAAAA
The DNA here is from genome assembly GCF_027579695.1 of Neoarius graeffei. Taxonomy (NCBI): domain Eukaryota; kingdom Metazoa; phylum Chordata; class Actinopteri; order Siluriformes; family Ariidae; genus Neoarius; species Neoarius graeffei. The sequence goes on from NC_083586.1 coordinate 55,573,466, forward strand.
TCATACAATGCGATTTTCTGGATTTTTTTTTTTTAGATTCTGTCTCGCACAGTTGAAGTGTACCTACGATAAAAATTACAGACGTCTCCATTCTTTGTAAGTGGGGAAAACTTGCAAAATCGGCGGTGTATCAAATACTTATTTTCCCCACTCTAAGTAGGGCACCGCAGGCAGGTTGTTTTGAGGTCTTCTGAGGGCGTGAATCCATTTCTTTTGAATAATCAGGTGATTCTGGCCAGGTAAACGGTGAAAGGATATCATCTTGTCTTTCTTTTTAGCATCGTTGTGGCATTTATGTGCTCCACAATGAGGCATACTTATTTAAAAACTGATCAATTCGGTAAAACTACGACGTAAACAGAATATAAACAGATGAGCTGCTTCAAGCAACCGCTACGTGACGTCATCGCATACATCACTACCACAGGAAGCCCGTCTGGTATTCTTTAAAAAAAAAAGAAAAAAAAAAGGAGGGGGGGGGGTTTCCCCAATAACTATTTGATCTCCGAAAATGAAAGTTTGATATTTGAAATCTATGATTAATTTTACATAAGGTTTGAAAATCAATCTGCTAGAGGATCCCTTTAAGACAAATTTTATAATTCTATTTACTTCATATCGCACTTCTTGATTTGTAGATTTTACCATTGTGTGTGCAGGTTGCACTGAACCTACATGAGCTGCTTATTAACTACAAGCGCCATTACAAATCAACATTATATTACAACTACTCAAAATATCAGTTATTTTTATTTTAGCCCCGCCCCCTCAGATCTCTCGAAGCATGATTAAACCATTAAAAACGTTGAGATTACGAACAATTGAAAACATTTTTTAAGCTCCTTATGTTGCTCGAAATCAGATCCTGAAGCTTGTGGCCAGAAAAGCATACAAAAGATTCTTTGTTTGCAATAGGCGTCACTTCCGGTAGCAAGCCGCCTCATTATGTTTCCAGATTTGTTTACAGTCGATGCTTCGCAGTAGTTTCTTGTATTTTGACTCCAGATATACCAAATTGTCACTCTGTATTTGGATGTTCAAACCAATAAAATTGAGAAAAAGAAAAGGTTTTACAGGATACTAGAAGTCGTAATGCTGAAGAATGAAAAATCTCTCCGACGCGGTGAAAAATGGCTCGCAAACCTTTCACTGTGTTCGGAAGGAATCGAGAGTCCACATGCGGTTTCACGTTTGCAGCGAGCGTTTTGTTAAAGGTACGTCCATCATGATAGACAGATCTAAATTCAAAACGTCGTAAAACAAACCATTGACGAAACTAGTTTGTAGGTCGAGATTGAAAGTCGATTGTTTAGGTATTTTTTCAGGTTGTACGATGAGGTCAATTCATGAGGCTGAGCTACATTTGGGCCGAATCCCATTTCACCCCTTGGACCAACCCCTTGGCCCTTCCCCTCCATTTTGCGCGTTCACGTGAAGGGGTAGGGGTATCCCAATCCCAGTTAACGCGGAGGGGTAGGGGAAGGGGTAGGGCTTCTGTACCCCTCCAAACGGAGATTTTCCTGGAGCTGACTCCGAACGAAGGGGTTTGAGTGATTTCCCACAATGCCATGCGGATTTCAGCGAGATTTCATGCGGATTTCAGAAAGATGACGGTTCCCGCGGCGAAAGATTGTCATAAATGTATTTTCTCCATTATTTACGTGTTTTAAGTTGTTATCCAGAGGAAACACGCCGCTTGATTCGCTTTCGAGCTGAGAATGAGCAGCGATTTCTGAAATCCAAGCTGCTGCTAAAAAGCTTTGGGAGTGAGTATTGTTTTCGGTTGCTTGACTGCGTACGTTTTGTTCTGTTATTCTCGCTTTTATTGTTTACATGAGTGTTCTGACACCTCATTCTGTCGGATGTGGTGCACGAAGCGCCAAAGATCTCCCATTCAGTGGTGTTAGTTAACAAATCACACCCTGCCAGCAGAGATTTCTGGCTCTGACTGTAGCGGCTGGTCGCAGCCAATGACGCATTTGGTCGCGTTTTGCTAACGTAAACGCTGACGGAGGTACGCGATGACGTATGCGATCGTTGAAGGGCTATCCCAATACGTAAGGGTTGAATTTCAAGCCCTATCCCTTGTAGCTCAGTTTCAAGGGGAAGGGCCAAGGGGAAGGGAGAGGGGAAGGGGGAGGGGTAGAAATTAGAATTGGGATTGGGCCTTGAAATGTCATGAAATAAAATGCAAGTTATCGTTGAAAAAATTCCGACAGCAGCTCCGACTCAAATCACATCCTACACTCACTTCGGCTTACGTTACATTACAGTACCGTTCAAAAGTTTGGGGTCACTTTGAAATGTCCTTATTTTTGAAAGAAAAGCACTGTTCTTTTCAATGAAGATCACTTTAAACTAATCAGAAATCCACTCTATACATTGCTAATGTGGTAAATGACTATTCTAGCTGCAAATGTCTGGTTTTTGGTGCAATATCTACATAGGTAGTCTGGCTAACGCGACTTCAGAGCTCTGCGAGCATTTGGTCTGGCAAAGATATTAAGCCCAACCGTTTCCCAAAGTGCGTGGTTGACCCGCCTCCCTGAAATGCCTCAGTTTGCTACTGGTCGAAGCCAGAAAAGGCTGTGACGAAGCTTAAACCAATCACATCACTCTTTCCTCTGACGTATGTGACGCGACGGGGCTAACTGGTAGATTAAACTCTTACCGAAGCCGGTCGGGAGCAAGGCGAAAACGTCCTTCCTTTCAACAAATACCTCCAGGGCTGCTCTTTGCTCCATGTTCGTAATGTTTCTAGTGAATGAAGCGCTTCCGGCATAGATTCTGTAAACAATCTATGGCTTCCGGTCGCAGTTCTACTACGTCAGTGCCTTGAACACGCCTCTACCCAGGGCCGTTGGAGATGCTCAAAGTTGATTGGCTCCCGATTTTTCGGGAGCTTGGAAGAGCTGTAGATAGCTTGCCTGGCCAGACTAAGCTCGCAACAGGCCCTCGTGTTGCGTCACACTTAGGATGGGCGGGCCCAGGCTAGTATCGAGGCCCATTTCCAGCAACTCTCACTCCAGTGTTCTAATGGTACAATGTGTTTGCTCATTGCCTCAGAAGGCTAATGGATGATTAGAAAACCCTTGTACAATCATGTTAGCACAGCTGAAAACAGTTGAGCTCTTTAGAGAAGCTATAAAACTGACCTTCCTTTGAGCAGATTGAGTTTCTGGAGCATCACATTTGTGGGGTCGATTAAATGCTCAAAATGGCCAGAAAAATGTCTCGACTATATTTTCTATTCATTTTACAACTTATGGTGGTAAATAAAAGTGTGACTTTTCATGGAAAACACAAAATTGTCTGGGTGACCCCAAACTTTTGAACGGTAGTGTACATTACTCACCCTCGCAAAAATAAGACGATTGTCCTTTAGAAATCAGATTCCAACTTCATGAACCCAGCCACAAACGAAAAAGTTATTGGCTTTAAGACTTTTTCCAAATTTTGAATTTGATTCTTTGTGTAAAACGATGTTTGGACGACCAGATAATTGGAAACGTCCAGAAAGCGTGTTTGGAAAGTTGTTCAAATTGCTTGAAAAGTCCGTCTTTTTTAAGCTATAGGGATCCAATCCATCACACAAATATTTTTTTTCCCCGATGTCTCGATTTTGGTTCTAGTCCGTTAAGTCAGATAGAGAACGTTTTCCACAAGATGACGACGGATGTGTACTTGGCTTGGACGCCATCTTTAATTGTTGCCCGTCGCTTGGAAACCGGAAGTGAACCAGGAGGCAAACGATTGCAAACAAAGAATACAAGAATCTTCGTCTCAGAGGATAAAATCAAATCGGAGATGACTTTTGAACAACTGTGTGTCTTTGTGTGTGTTTCCTACGCTCAGATTTACCTGAAGGAGATCCTGCGTGACATCGGGATCTACAACGTGAAAGGAACTCACAAGAACACGTGGGAACTGAAGCCTGAATACAGACATTACCAGAACGAAGAGAAGAGCGACTGAGCAGCTTCACTTGTCGTTAAACCGCTTTCCTTATTGTTTTGTCTCACTTCTCACTATAACAGAGGCACCTGGTAGATGGGTTGTTACGGAAACGAAGCCAGTTTCCTTAATACCGAGTAGTAAAATCGAACAACTTGTTCATGGACGTAGTTTTTACTCCTTTTTACGAATAAAAAAAAACCTTCAGGGCGCTGTAGGATTAAGAGTACATCATCGCTATGGGTATTTTTGCAGAATGATGAGTGAAGTCGTCGTCATCATCATGAGCATCTTCTAGATAAACTCAGTGTTTGATTTTAGCATCAGTTTTAATGTTCTTAATTCATTGCTGAAATAAATGTTTAGTACAAAATTCCAACCCTGTGTGATCCTTAAATGTCCGGGCCAGTCGATCGTGCTGTGCTGTTTTTAACCATGTCGTTACTTACTTAACCTATCATTAAAGTTATTGTTTAATAAATATTTTATTATTGATTCCTTATTAGTTATTAGCCTGGTCACTTGACTATAACAGATTTAATCCAAAACATGCAGAACGTTCAGGAATAAGAACATTTTAGCGTTTGTCCGGTTTGGTCGCATTACAAGCTGGAATTAAAATGGATTTTTGGAGGGTTAGCACCATTTGATTTACACAACATGCCGACCACTTTAAAGGTGAAAATTGCTGTTTTATTGTGACACAAACAATAATTAAGAAGAAAAAACAAATCTGGAGTGTGCATAGGTATTCACCCCCAAAGTCAATACTTTGTAGAGCCACCTTTTGCTCCAATTACAGCTCCAAGTCTCTTGGGATATGTCTCTATTAGCTTAGCACATCTAGCCACTGGGAATTTTGCCCATTCCACAAGGCAAAACTGCTCCAACTCAAAGTTAGATGGGTTGTGTTGGTGTACAGCAATCTTCAAGTTACGCCACGGATTCTCAGTTGGATTGAGGGCTGGGCTTTGATTAGGCCAGGGCTTTTCAAAGTTTGGGGTGCGCCTCCCCTAGGGGGCGCCAGAGTTCTTCGGGGGGGGCGTAACGTGAGGAAAAATAAATCAGAATAATGCTGCGTTCATGTGCTATGGGAAGATGATATTTACCAGTGTATTGTGTTCACATGCTTTTGTTGTTGTTGACAAATTAAAGATGGTGGACCAGATTCAGAATCAGGCCTGTTATTTGGCTAAAACAATTATAGATTGCCTTGTTCATCAGCTGCAGCAGGAATATGAGTTGTCAAAAGGTAAATAATGCTGAATATTTCCTGATCATGACAAGTAGAGATTTTCTTAACACATTGAATGCCACGCAGTTTTTGGAAATTTGGCTGTAGCCACAATGAGAGTGGCCAGTATCTAGATCATTGTTGGCGTTCTTTGGACAGGCACAGAATATTTTGTATTAGGCTATAATATACATATTATAATAATATAATATACATAACATGACTCGTTTAAAAGGTGAGAGTCAGCTTTCCGTAGGTGAAAACCACTTCTTTCTTGGTTCATAAGCTAGTCTTGTACCGCTCGCCGCCATGTTGAAAAGGTTAAAGTTCATCTCATCTCGGCAACTCGTGTATCAAAATTTTCTACGAGTTGCCCAGTGGAAAATACCACAAGAGGGGGCGTTCATGTGTGCTTTCCATGTCGGTGTTTGGTATTTACCATAATTCCCATAGCACATGAACGCACCATAAGTTACTGTTGCGGACATTTAGCGAACTTCAGCTAGTCTTTGCCAGAGACAAAATGGATCGATTTTTAGTACCTAAAGCTACAGTGAGTGAGGAGACAGAGTCTGGGCCAAGCAAAAAAAAGAAGGAAGTATGACCACGATTATTTAAAGTTTGGATTTTCATGGACTGGATCTGAAGATGCTCCACTGCCACAGTGTTGTCTGCCAAGAGGTGCTAGCTAATGATGCTATGAGATGTTTAAAATGTGTAAAACAAGATGTTTTTAAAAAAAAGCTCATATGTTTTAAATGTGTAAAAGAAAAAAAATGTGTACAACAACCATTTTTTAAAATACGAATGGAAGATTAAGTATAGCAACAACAAAAATTGTAAGGGGGGGGGCGGGCGCTGTTGTTTATTTGCTCTCTGAGGGGGGGGCTGACTCTCCCACACTTTGGATTAGGCCATTCCAAGACATTTCCCTTTAAATCACTCCAGTGTAGCTTCAGCAGTATGTTTAGGGTCATTGTCCTTCTGGAAAGTGAACCTTCGTCCCAAACCTCTGGCCGACTCAAACAGGTTTTCCTCCAGAATTGCCCTGTATCTAGTGCCATCCATCTTTCCTTCAGTCCTGACCAGCTTTCCTGTCCCTGCAGATGAAAAACATCCCCACAGCATGATGCTGCCACCACCATGCTTCACTGTAGAAACGGTGTTCTCAGGCTGTTGGGTTTGTGCCACACATGGTGTTCCCCATGATGACCAAAAAGATCATTTTCAGTCTCATTTGACCAGAGAATCTTCTTCCATGTGTTTGGGGAGTCTGGCACATGCTGTTAGGCAAACTCCAAACATGTTTTCTTAAGCAATGGCTTTTTTCTGGCCACTCTTCCGTAAAGCCTGTGGAGTGTACAGCTTAAAGTAGTCTTATGGACAGATACTCCCATTTCCACTGTGGATCTTTAGTGACTTTGTTGCATCTCTGATTAATGCCCTCCTTACCTGGTCTGTGAGTTTTGGTGGGCGGGTCCTTCTCTTGTCAGGTTTGTCGTGGTGCCATATTCTTTCCATTTTGCTATAATGGAGCTCATCTCATATCATCTCTAGCCGCTTTATCCTTCTACAGGGTCGCAGGCAACCTGGAGCCTATCCCAGCTGACTACGGGCGAAAGGCGGGGTACACCCTGGACAAGTCGCCAGGTCATCACAGGGCTGACACATAGACACAGACAACCATTCACACTCACATTCACACCTACGGTCAATTTAGAGTCACCAGTTAACCTAACCTGCATGTCTTTGGACTGTGGGGGAAACCGGAGCACCCGGAGGAAACCCACGCGGACACGGGGAGAACATGCAAACTCCGCACAGAAAGGCCCTCGCCGGCCCCGGGGCTCGAACCCAGGACCTTCTTGCTGTGAGGCGACAGCGCTAACCACTACACCACCGTGCAGCCCCTATAATGGAGCTCTGTAGGATATTTTTTTATAACCCAACCCTGATCTATACTTCTCCACAACTTTGACCTGTTTGGAGGCTTCTTGGTTTTCATGTTGCTTGCTGAGTAGTGTAGCAGAGTCAGGGTCCTTCCAGAACAGGTTGATTTATACAGACATCATGTGACACTTTGATTGCACACAGGTGGATCTTAATCAACTAATTATGTGACTTATGAAGTGAATTGGTTGGACCAGCTCTTATTTCAGGGTTTCATACAAAAGGGGGCAAATACCTATGCACACTCCAGATTTCTGTTCCCCCCCCCCCTTGTGTTTCAATAAATTTAAAAAAATAAATTTAAACTGGGGCGGCACGGTGGTGTAGTGGTTAGCGCTGTCTCCTCACAGCAAGAAGGTCCTGGGTTCGAGCCCCGTGGCCGGCGAGGGCCTTTCTGTGTGGAGTTTGCATGTTCTCCCCGTGTCCGCGTGGGTTTCCTCCGGGTGCTCCGGTTTCCCCCACAGTCCAAAGACATGCAGGTTAGGTTAACTGGTGACTCTAAATTGAGCGTAGGTGTGAATGTGAGTGTGAATGGTTGTCTGTGTCTATGTGTCAGCCCTGTGATGACCTGGCGACTTGTCCAGGGTGTACCCCGCCTTTCGCCCGTAGTCAGCTGGGATAGGCTCCAGCTTGCCTGCGACCCTGTAGAAGGATAAAGCGGCTAGAGATAATGAGATGAGAATGAGATGAGAAATTTAAACTGGTCGGCGTGTTGCGTAAATCAAATGGTGCTAACCCTCCAAAAATCCATTTTAATTCCAGCTTGTAATGCGACAAAACACCAAGGGGGATGAATACTTTTGCAAGACACTAAATCTTTGCAAAAGTTACTACTCCATGGATATATGAGGTATATTCTATCCACACTCACTGGATATGAGCAATTGTACGCTCCGATCGACTACTCTACTACTAGGATATCAGCTCATATACTGAGTCAAAGGGAGAGGCAATAAAATATGGAATACAAGTATTTGATGGCAAGAACATATCCTTTTATTTTTCAAAAATTATAGCATTTTTCACAAATTGCTCCTGTTATTTTGCTGGTTTGTTGACATTCTCAGCAGAAGTGATCAGACAAGTTTATCAAATTTGAAAAAAAAAAATGAAAATGCTCCATTTCTCAAAATCCAGTGAATATGGATACAGGGATCCCAGACGTCCGCTATTTTCTAGCGAAAGTTTTTTTTAAATCTCTTGTATATCCATTAAAAATATATATGTTTAAGTAAAATGACCAGCAGAATACGTTCTGATTTGGTTTGCTTGTTTAGCGATGTTTTCGTCGGCTTCGTTTGTTCTCGTTGACATTCGGGAACACTCTTCGTCTTCTGTCGATTTATTGGCGGTTAACAAATCGATGTGTATTACCGCCATCTACCGGGCTGATCGGGAACACTCGGAAGTTAAATTGATGTAAATACCACGAGACTGTACGCGATAGAATGAGAAAACAATATAGCTGCGCCCATTTGCTAGAAAGCATGTTTTAACTCCATTCGTGCTTTTGTTTCTAATGCGTTGAACTTAATTCTAACGTGTTGAACTTAATTCAGAGCACTGCAGGAACATCAGAAAAGATCAGAGAAACAAAAGCAGAGAAAACTGGAGGAAAGACAGGATGCACCCCAGAAAAGAGCATTAAATTCCTTTGCAGTGAAACCTTTCAAAAAGAGAAAGGTTTAAATCAAATATCTCCAGTATTTGCTGTACATATGTATATTAGGGCTGTAACGATATGCGTATCGAAATCGCGATATGCAGAGCCACGATCCGTATCGCGATACAAGAAGGCAGAATCGCGGTACAAACTTCTCCTCAGCCCAAAAACAGAGGCGCTTCCAAACTTCAATTTATGAATACTTTACTTTTTATTTAAATTACATTTTAAACTTACTTAAATTACTTTTTTTTTTATATCTATTAGTAAGTCGTTTTTTCGCCGACCTGCAACAATCTTCTGCGAGTCACGCAACGTCCACACTCGCCACTGGCAGAGCGTTCATTTCTTTTAAGCGGTCGCCATTCTGGTTGCGACGCGGGGAGCGAATCTGTAAACAAGCAGCTCATTGGCTGGCTAGGTGTGCCACAAGCCAATCACAATCACTTGACCGGAAAGGCATTCAGTGTTGCCAGATTGGGCAGGTTTAGGTGCTTTTTGGCTGGTTTTGAACATATTTTGGGGTGGAAAACGTTAGCAATATCTGGCAACACTGAAGGCATGTCTGCTTGGGCGGAAGCCTTCTGCGGCAGTTACATTTTGACACGCGAGCAATGTTTCACCATAAAAATTCCGTAATTTCCATCTGTTTTCCGCGATCACAGAAAATCATTGGCCCTATGAGAGTGAGACAGTGAGAGAGCCCCCCCCCCCAAAAAAAAATCTTAACGGATTTACACGATTTGGGAAAATGACTTTTTCAGAACCGAAAAAACAGAGCTTCCGGCTCAACAGTATTATTTTGAGAAATAAAACAATCTTTGGATATACATTTGTTCATTTTTGCATACATATTACTCATTCTCTGCAGTGGTCTGAATTATTTGTTATTAAATAGTTAATGTAAGTAAGTAAATGTTAATAAGTCAAATTTACTACTTTAAAAAAACATTTTTAAAAAAAATCGTGGGCGTATCGAATCGTGGGTCAAAAATCACGATATGAATCGAATCGTGAGTTGGGTGTATCGTTACAGCCCTAGTATATATCTAATTACTGAATCATTGATTTCTGCTCATATTCATGATTTTTGAAAAATGAATGTGGCTTATATTAGACTAGTTTTGACATTAACTTGAAACAAAAAAAAAATAAACAAACGAGATGAACTATGGATACTATTGTTATAACAAAATCAGTGGAATATTTAGGCAAGTATATTCTTCAAAGCTACATTTTCGTCTAATTTTTATAAAAAAATTTTTGCCACTTATGTCATTGATTACAAAATATGGCATCAAATAGATACACATTGTTAAATTCTGTTGCTTTTCTATGTTAAATCTATGTAAAAAACGTGTTCTATGGACCCTTTTCACGTGACGTCACGACAAACGCGGCCGCCATTTTGGACATGTACTACCAGTAGTTTACCACAGCCAACATTGAGGAACGGCAGCAAAGAAAGTGTTTATTTTCAGCAAGACTTCCATCATGCCACTATATTGTTGTGCACCTGGATGTAGTAACCATCAACAAACAAGGCAAGGGTTATCATTTTATCGGATCCTGGTAGATGCTGACCGACGGAGAAGATGGATAGCGGCATACCAACGCTTGTGTAGTGACCACTTTGTTGGAGGTAAGACGAATAAAATTAGCCAGAAAAGGCATTACATTGCTGTTAACATTCCATTCTAGTTTACTGTAATTATGATCTGGCAGCTATTTACACCATATCCAGTGTAAATAGCCGCCGGAGCCAACGTCCGAGGTTCCGGAGCGCGCTCGCTCGCGGCCCGGCCGGAGCCGGCGGCCGTGGAGCCAGCGCGCTCGTGGCCCGGCCGGACGTTGGCTCCGGCAGCTATTTACACTGGATCCGGTGTAAATAGCTGCCAGATCATAATTACAGTAAACTAGTAAATACAGTTTTCTGCATCTCGCTCCTTTTTCTTTTATGTTTGTCGCCTTCCTCGCATTCAAACCGATCTGAGCCGAAGTCCACTACATGTCCAAAATGGCGGTCGCGTTTACGAAGGTCACGTGACTGAAAAGGGTTTATAGCATCTTTAAATGTTAAAATCTCAACAGCTTCAGGCAGCCCCCTTGACCCCTGCTGATTGTTTCTTACATTCCTCTATTTTTTTCAATTACTGCTGGGATCCCTGTGGAGAGAATAAAAATTATTCCACTCAACCTCATTGTACGTGGCTTGTAGTCAACTCAGTGCTACGCGCCTCGCCAGCCATCAGCTCATGTACGACTCAATTTCATGGAATAACTTAATTACACTTCATCACCGGTGACGTGTATTAAATTTAGCTGGTGAGACAAAACTAATTTTTAGTGCCTACTCAGCCACATTTTGTGTTAAAGAATAAACATGGCTGTGTTAACTTTTTTATAATATAAAAGGGGGGGGGGTACAGTCTGTTATAGGAGTTTTTTTTTTTTTAAAAACACCCCACACTCTTCCACAACACAAAAACAATGGAATTCCACGATACCAGTTGATGATCTAGAAAATAAATTTAATAACTTCTGAACATTCGACTTTAGTGTCTCTCAAATTCATGAATGATGTAGAGAAGGATCATTTTAAATACCAAAAAAGTTCTTACATTACAGTAATAGCATTTAGCAGCCGCTTTTATCCAGAGCAATATACAACATACCCAGAGCAGCCTGGGGAGAAATTGTGGGTTCGGTGCCTTGCTCAAGGGCACGTCAGCCATTCCTGCGAGTCCAGGGATTCGACCCGGCAACCTTTTGATCCTAAAGCCGCCTCTCCAACCATTAGATCATGGTTTCCCCAGGCCAGGAACAAAATCAGACTGCTAGCCTGTTGAATTATTCACACACCATGAAACACCATCTGCCCTTTTCCAGTAATCAAATTGACTGGATTCATTTTAGTTGTTAACATTTAGTCAGATTGATTGTTACATCCCGATCTTATAAGCATAAGACCTACGGAGCAAATTTAGTACATAAACATATCTGCTTATGTACTAAAGCAGACCTTTAATGAGTTTTACATTATAAGGCCATTATTAAAAAATGTTCTGTTTCCGGTCCACCGGCGGGGTGAGTGCCATTTGTGCGGTTGAATTTTTTTTTTTTTAACGCCGGTTTTGACATTTTTCGGGTTCGTAAATCTAAAATTGAACTTGACATTTACGCATTCGGAATCAGCTCTGCGCATGCGCCGTGCGGCACAAAAAAAAAAAAAGGCAGCCACCATGAAGGAAGGAGATCCGGAGTTTTCAAACATTTGCTTAAGTGTGAAATCGCAAAATGGCATTCTAGCGAACAACAAAATAGTAAAGATTCAGAAAAACAAATCATTCAGTGATCATTTTAATAGTGTAATTTCATCCGAACTAGGCCTAACACTCGATTTAGAACTACAAAAAGTCCGTGTGTTGGACATTTTAAGTATAGTAGAGTGGGGTAATACGCCCCCAGCCTGTTTTACCCAAAATAACCACCAGATGGTGCAAAGTTACATTTCTACTGTTGCTATGGACTGGCTTGACAACAGGGATATACAAATATCCACTGTGGATCGCATATCAGCAACGCAGTGGAGAGAAATCAAATTTCATGGTAAGTGATATAATTTTCAGATATCAGTAAAACTGTATTTAGATAGCTGCTATTTCATCAGATATCACAGCTGTGTATGTGGTATGAGTAGACAAGTCAGTACGTTAAAAAAAAATACATTAGGTATAAAAAGTTGAATCACATTTTGAAAGTAAGACCCTTTTTTGTAAAAGTGTAGTCTGTGGGGTAAAACGCCCCCTTAATGGCGGGGTAAATGGCCCCCAGGGGGCATCATTTCCTTTTATCATTACTGTATTTCATACATTTCTGAATAGCAGATACATAGTTTTTAATAACATCTCACTTACCTGGTTGAGTAAAGCAAGTAATAATTGAAATTAAAAAAAAAAATGAAATTAAAATGTGAAATATAATAAAATAATGCATCTATTCATTAATTCAGGGATATTTTCTTGTTTCTTTCACATTATAGGTTTAAGTAAACACTTTTGCTATCCAAACAGCTTTTTTTGAGTGAGGGGGCCTATTGCCCCACCTCAGGGGGCCTTTTACCCCACTGGGGGGGTAAAAGGCCCCCTTGGGACAATGTTTTTGTTTAAAAAAAAAAATAATTAAGTATTAACTTTAGGTGGCATTATTGTTCATGTCACTGTTGTCAAAAACTATTATTAAAACTAAACACATGGTTCATTTCAACTTGGAGAAAAACTGAATTTTCCTTAAGGGGGGCTTTTTCCCCCCACTCTACCTTTGTAAAAGTTTTGCAAATGTTGCAGTCAGCATTTAAAATGCTAACTTTTAGTTTTTGTACAAGTTTCAGTTGATTAAACTGTCATTTTATTAAATGTGTCTGCTTTTGTAATAAAGTACTGAAAGAAAAAGCAAACAGCATTGCGATTTCTTATCCATCCATTAAAAAAAAAATTCCCGGTGGACAGGAAACGGATTTTTTTTAAGGATGGCCTAATGTTAACTATTTCAGTCCTTCAGACTGAAATAATTTTAATCATTTGAACTCACAGAATTGAGAGTATTAAATAAAAAAAAAAAAAACTTATAATTCTGATGTGTCAATACATCAAACACTGAGAGAACTGATTTAAAATCATCATGTATACAAACCTTCATCAATCTGGTCTCCATGGAACGTAAAGTCTAATGAGATGAGTGTTGCAGGACCACGCCCTGGCCTTCGAATTCCATCCGTACATTGATTTTCCTCTCAGCACAGAGACATTTGTTTGTAATCTCTCTCACTCTTGATTAGGTACTACATACTGCTACGCTCCTTTATCTCGAGAGTTAACATCGTCTGGGGTCAAAGTTTTAAAATAAATAACTCAACTCTCCACACAAGACACCTTTAGCCAGCAGCTTGACTATTTATTTGACAAATAGTGCCAAGAAATCCTTTACAATCCCATGATTTGGAGATGATGAGTGGGTGGGGGGGAGGGGTGGGGGAGAGAGAATAATACCTGTACAACTGCCATCTGAGCGCTGACATGCACACAGCAAAACCAATTCCCAGGCAGTCAAAACTGTGTTTAAATTAAAAAATAAAGCCTGATGTGAACTGCATCATGTCTTCCCCTGACAATGCAAAGCTCTCTGGTGTGATCCAGCTCACTAAAATACTGTTCACCCCCACCGAGCTGGCGTGCGGAGGGGTTTTGAGTTCTTCTGCATGGACACGGATAGAGGAATCGAAGCGGTGGCCGTGCACGAGGAAGAGGAGGAGGAGGGATGAGGTTTAAAAGAGCCTCTGGTCCTGATCCTGATGGTGTTGAGAGGAATGAGTGATCTGATCCAAAAAGCTTTCACGGCCACCCGCTGATGAGGAGAAGCAGTCAGGGACATGAGCAGGGGAGTTTACTGAAGAGAAGAAAAGAAAAAACACACACGCGCACAGATTAGACACGATTCGGACCAAACAGTGAAGTGTTGCACGCTTTGAAGCCTTGCTGTCTTACCAAACCCACTCCCCTTTATGAATATTAATGCATGCATCAAGATCGGACCAAGGGTTCAACACCCTGCTCAAGGGCACTTCAGCCATTCCTGCTGGTTCAGGGAATCGAACCAGCGACCTTTTGGTCCCAAAGCTGCTTCTCTAACCACAACCCCGTCTAAAACTGCTAAGTCTGGCCTATATGCTTGACTTCGTACTAGCTTCCTTGGCGCATCTCTCTCTTACATTGTTTAATTTGCGCAAGCGTGACGCTCATCCCCGTCTCCACGACCTCAACGATTCAGATTAAACATCTGCACCACCAGACTAACACGGGCAGCCTGTTCTCCTCTCTTCAATCTGCTTCTGCCACTTCATAGGCAGCTAGAAAGCACGAGGAGGATTACTGTCGCATCTCAGTGCAAACCCAGATGCCACGGATAACGGCAACAGGTCTATCAGTAGATGCCAGTAATTAGGCTCCGCCCATTTTCTCTCTTCGAGAGAGAGAACCTTTTCACCCCAACTTCCTTCATTATCCAGTGCTATATAAAAGCCAGACCCCAAACAAAAACCTGGGCTTCCATTCATCATATATTTAAGACGTCACAGATAAGACGACAGAGTCCACTATATCAAGTTTCTAGATATTGTGGGTCACATTTATCAAGTTCTGCTGCAGGAAACCAACCCTGACTCTTTACACTGACCTCACCGGACCTTTGGCCCAGCTGAACTAAAAATCTCACATTTCTTAGTACCAAAAGGCACATACATACATTAAAAAACAACACGTACCAACTTTCAAGACCATACAGTGTTCTCCATGGGTGCTTTTAAAGTGGCGCACCACCACATTATAATGCGCCGTTTACACATACCCGGGTATTTTTAAAAACGCATATTTTCTAAACTCCGTTTTCCAAAATAACTTCGTGCACACAGCTGCGTTTTTTTTTTTAAATTACGTTTATATTGATCCGGTCACAGGTAGCTTGGATGTTTAGGCTGAACCTCCCTTTTCTATTAATGTAATCTGTGGAATTGACAGATGGCTGCTTTATCTCCACATGCGTGCCATCCACAGCCCCTAGGCATTGAGGGAGACCATGCATTTCCTTAAACTTGGCGACGAGGTGCTGTACAGATTCCTCCGATGTGGGCAACTTTATGTACATGGGGCCAATATGGATGGTAACTGCTCAACATACTTCTCTCACTATGATGGACACTGTTGAGCGAGCAAGGCCGAACGCATTAGCTGTCTTGCGCAGTCTACCCTCGTCAGCCAGGTAATAGAGTGTGCAGGCAACTTTTTTGACGACATCGACAGAAGCGCGCATGTGAGTACACTCACCCTGTATGTACGGACGTACCAACTCTGCGAGTGACGATCGCGACATTCTGAAATTTTCCTGCCATTCCTCCGGGACAACAACGCCATTCTCGAAATTCTCCCACCAGATAGCAGTCCGTCCAGGTCGAACCCAAAATCGCCGACGGTGGTACGGTCGGGCTCTTTTGGTCACCAGAAGCTCCGTAATTGCAGCCCTCCGAGCCCTAATGCGTCTCTGCTGGTCAATGAGCTTTATTCTCAAAAGCAAACAGGCGAATATAGCTCTTAATAACAGAAATGCTGCTACTCTGAGTGTTTCCATGCTTGTCATATGTACAATGGTCGCTCTTTTGTGGCGCGAAGATTGCCTAAAACTCCGTTTTGGTCTCTTTACACACAAACGCAAAACGGAGTTTTCAAAAAATCTCCACTTTTGCCGGGGTTTTTAGAAAGAATCGTTTTCAGAGGGAAAAAAAACTCCGTTTGTGTATAAACGAAAGGCACAAACGAAGGCAAAGGTCTGCGTTTTTAAAAATACCCAGGCATGTGTAAACGGTGCCTAATTCTGGCCCCTTCATCCTTTTGCCCCCCCACCACCACTACCACCGGGGCTCCGCCCCTGGACCCCATTGGGGGCCTAGGTGGCTCCCAAACCCAAACCACCTTTTATTTTTGAAAAGTGGAGAACCCTGCCATAGCACTCAGCTTTCAAGTTCTGCTCCGGAAACAAAACCTACCCCAAGACTAACCCGAGAGTCTGAAATTGTTTCCATGGAAACATGAAAACTTGGTTTCTCAAATTTCTTAGGATGAAAAGACACATCTACATCACCTTGTTAACATGTATACCAAGTTTCAAATCTGTATCATGAATAGTTTTGGATCTATGCTCCAGAAACGAACATTGCTCTTAGAAACTAAGCAAAAATCTATTTACAAACTGTAAATATTTGAAAAAATAAATAAAAATAAAAAAAACAGCCAGTTCACATGTTGCTTGATATGTATTCAAAGTTTCATGAAGATATCTTCAGTAGTTTTAAAGATATGGCCCGGAAACGAAAACGTGACTGGACGGACAGACCCCGTTTCGATATCCCTTGCTAAACTTCGTCTGGGCGAGGAATAAAAATAGGCTTGTAGTACTTGAGTCCGACTTGCGCCCTAATTTTAAAGACTCAAGGACTGATGACTCGGACTCGTGCGTTAAGTCGGACTCAAATTGGAGACGAGGACTCGGATTTTTCTTTATTTTTTGGAACACGCCAGAATATATCTTACGGCAAATTATTTACATCTACATTAGTTTTTATACCAGTTTCATGCAAGAGAACGCACAGTCACATGTTCATACGTCATGTTCAGGAACAAACGAACGTTAATGGCGCTAAAATGCCTGGAGGGAACGCCCCTAGGATTGTCCGCTTTGCTTATACAGACTTCTCACCAGCACATTTCCCCCCACTGCACGTGTTCCATATGCAGACGAACTATCGAGGAGACGACGGTGACGACCTCGAACTTCAATCGTCATTTGATAAGACTCCACCCAGAGAAGGAAGTGATGCTCTGTTGATAGCAGGGCTTGCTGACTGATGAACTAGCTAGTGTTAACCCTCACGTTATTTGCCCTGTCGATAGTGGGCGGGGCTTGTGTCAGACTCGACTCGAAATTTTCTTTAAAAAGACTTGGACTTGAACACTGGGGACTCGAGGTTTAGTGACCCGACTACAACACTGGATCAAAATAAAGGAGTTCATTTTGATTTATAGCTAGCTTACTACTAAACTCGAATAATAAAACTTCCACAGTGGTGTTTAACCATCTTCAGGCTCACAAAAACACTGAAGGCTTTAAGCTCCACCTACTCGTGTGCCATTTTTGGAAGAAGTTTCTTTAATAAACCACACTACTGAGGAAGGATAGACCCTTTCGCAGTAAACGTCATTCATACGTAAGAGGAAATTGCACGCGCAGCCTGGACCCAAAAAAGACTCAGCGACGGTAGAGACGAGAAGAAATATTTGGAAGAAATGCCTAGTTGTTGTGTTGTCGGGTGTCAGAATCGTAGCAGCGATGGGGTTAAAATGTACAGAATTCCGGCAGGATCTCACCCATTCCAAAAAAAAAAAAAAATCGCCGACATCTATGACTACAAGCCATCAAACGTGTAGACTGGGATGAAAGCGCCATCAAAAATGCGCGGGTTTGCAGCGCCCACTTCATCACAGGTAAGATCAGGCTATTTATTAAATCTTTCTTTTTTATTCTTTCTAGTCTTCGTTTACTGATGTAGCAAAATACTTTGGTAACGTTTGTCTGATTAGCTGGGTCATAGTTACACAATGTAATGAATATTGTTAGCATGTTAACTTAGCTTTGCATGTAATTTAGTTTGTAGGAGAGGTCTCGCTTGACTCAAGCAGTCCAGATTTTGTGCCATCATTATTTGTGTATGCCGAAAATCACAATTTTAAAGCAAGGATGGAAAGGTAAAATTGTGTGCCCTCACTCTAAATGCCAACTTACGTTGACTGCTCTAACCTAGCTCCCGCCCCGTTCAGTTTCATTTCTGCTCTCTGCCTCTCGCTTTTTACGCAGCTCTGATTTCTCTTAGCTGCACTCTTTACACTATCATTCCTTTCACGCCATTACCTCCTGCAAATTGCTGTTTAGTGTTGGTATTTGCTGTTGTAGCTAAAGCCACATTGCCATCACATCACTGGCATAATTTGATTAAAACAAAATGAATATGAATGTCCCATTGTTAATCAAGTTGTAGTCTCGCTGTAACCAGAATGTTGATGGCGGGCTACTTTTGTAAATAGTAGTGCTGTCAAGCGATTAAAATATTTAATCGCGATTAATGTCGCAACTGTCATAGTTAACTCGCGATTAATCGCAATTTAATCGCACATTTTTGTCACATGAAAAACCATTGTAATTCTCTTATCAGCATAAAAAAAGTGAATGGGCTTGCTTTGTGCCAATGTTTTTTTTTATTGCAAAGCATAACGTCTTGACACAGCCACTGCAAAGTGAAACCTAAGCCGAGCACCGGGGCTAGCAAAAGAACCAGGAGTGAAGTGATCTACTGCTTGAGTTAGTCTACAACTCTAATCAGAGAGACAGGTTACACAGTGACGGTAGGCTTGACATGCTTGATTATAATATAAAGTACACTATTATATTAAGTTTAAGTTGTTCGTTGATAAATATTGTATTGAATCTGATCTTTACTGTTTCAGCTCACTTAACACATTTTGTACTTTTACACTTTCTGCCTGTTGATGCGTCGCGCTGTCCAATCAGAGGCGGCCAAATTTGCATATTACAGGAAGGATTTCTGGGATAGCATTGAGTTTACAGTTCAGAGGGATCTGGCTTCTTTAGACGCTGTCTTCTTAAAACTGAATAAATATTTAAAAAGAGCCAAATGAGCCAGTCTTTTGAACGGCTCTTTTCAAAGAACGGATCACAAAGATGCGGATCTCATCAAAGAGCCATAAATCCCATCCCATCTCTACTAGCGCGCCCTGCCCGCGCTGGTTCTTTGGGGGGAGGGCAGAGGACTCTGGCTGTGCGGGGCGTGGCATTACAGTCTAGCTGCTATCGGTTTTCTAAGCAAAGTCTCTGTTCCAAGTTCCTGGCAGTTTCAAAAGCTTATGAAAACCTACATCATGTCACAGAGCGTTAATCTCGCGATAAAAAAATTATTGCCGTTAAAATTGAGTCAAGTTAACGCGTTAATAACGCGACATTTTTGACAGCACTAGTAAACAGGGTTTTTTTTTTAGTTTGACATTTTTTGTAAATAGCATGACTGCCTTCAGGTATCAGAGGAAAACTTACTAACATCGTCCGTCCACTCTTTAATTAAATACGGATCCGGTAGGCGATGTCCACTTGTTAGAGTTAACTTATTTATGTAGCATTCTCGATCTTATAACAATTGTTTTGCATAATCTGACAGCTCATAATGCCGGTCTATGGGCAGCGCCATTGTTTCTGAGTCCAGGCTTCGCGCGCATCCTAGCAACGGTCGGTTTGTTTACAAACATGCGAAGGGGTCTATTTGAAGTCCCATTTACTTTTCGACGAGGCTCTGAAAATCAGATTTCATTGTTCAGAACCAAAAAAAACCTCTCCAGGGTCTCTGCACATTTCTGACCAGCAAAAATAATACTTTTTAAGACCATTTTAAGACCACTGAGTATAAAAAAATAAGACCACTACCGCGGAACAAATACGTACAGTAAAAAAAAAAAAGCACACTCTAGGTTAAGTTCAAAGCATTTTTTTTTAAATAAATAAGTGCATCTTCTGCAGAACCCACAGTATTTCTGCCTTCAGCGTAGCGGTTGGGGCGAATGCCGCGAAAGCACTTGTGCTGGGACCCGGAGACGCTAAAGCTGGCGTTGCACTTTTTGTGACCGTAGAGGCGAACATTGGCATGGGGACTGTCGTTGCCCGACTAGCAGCATAGCGCATATGCTTTTCCCCTTTCGAGTGAGCGTCAAGGGCTTTACAGCCCATTGTTGTTAACTTGATGTCTTTCCGACATACCTTACATCTCGCTTCATATTCTGAAGTTGCTGTTGTTAGCCAACTTTTGTATTTTGGCTCCTCAAGCCACTTGTTACTAAACTTACACTTCCCCATCTCCGCTCATGTTCAAGTTCAACCACTTCTTCCTCGTCTGCTCTACTCTCAATGGTTCTACTACATGGATAAAAGAACACACTGCCCCCTGTGGCGTGGTTCCTGCGCTATTAGAACTAGTGCTAGACACACAACGGCTCTTGTGCTACTTGTTCAGCATCTTGATAACAAACGACGCTGGTTGAATAAATAACGTTAGCGCGGAAAAAAAATCCAGACATATGTTGTTGTTTTTTTCATTTACCGTAGGCTACCCGGATGAAATTTAATACCTCCCATGTGAAATTTAATACCATAGCTCAAAAAATAGCGAAATATAATGCTTTTTAAGACCTTAAAAAACACATATTAAAAATAAGACTTTTTAAGGATCCGCGGAGACCCTGCTCTCAAACGATCTGTACGTGAGCATTCGTACCCCAATTTAGATCCGGAACAATTTCTCAAAACGTCAATAATTTGAGAAGGTTTTGAAAAAAAAGGCATAACCATTCGCTTCAACTCTCTCACGAAGGCTAGATTTTCCTCAGTTCACCTTTAGTGTCTTCCCTTAAAGTGAATGTAATGCCTTATATTGTAAGACTTTAAAATGAATTAATAAAGCAGGGGGTTAAATAATAAGTTATTTATTTTATCAAACACAAAACTAATCAATAAATCGCGGCGGCCGGATCACGGAAAAAGGCAGCCTTGCCCCAGGGCTGATCTCGCATGATGTCGCGCGTGTTATCTGGGTCATTCCTGTTCATCTGACTCGGTGCTTGTTTACTCGCGGAAATTGAATATTGTTGATAGAATCTTACAAAAATAATGACGTACAAGCGCCGTGTTGTATATGGATTTGAACATCCAAACACAACAGGACATTCAGTTCACGAATTTCCGAGAAATGACACTAATCTAAAGCGACAGCGGGTGAGGTTTGTGCAAACAAAGCAGGCAGATCTCGATTTCCTACTACTAATAATAAATCTGATTCATCAAGCGTTCACCACCAGAACGACCACATGGGAATTACTGGAGCAAAAAGAAACCCATTTATTTAATAAATATTATTTGATCTGACATTTGGACAGTTTGTCGATTCCCCTATGATCGCCCACTTCGTATTTTCTTTCAATAATTACACTGAATAATAGGGCTGGGTTTAAAAAAAAATAAATCAATCAATTTAATCGATTTTGGATCGATTTCATTTAAATTTCGCACTATCGATTCACAGGGCATGAGATCGAGTTGTTTTTTTTTTTTCCACAACACAATCTCGTGTGTTGTGTGATTTTCCTCCCTCAGCCGTCTCGTGCGTGATGACGCAGCTGCGCAGTCGTACGTCGTGACGTTCAAGCACGCACACAAAATGGCTGAGGCCAGAGCCATGGCTGAGGCAGGGAAAACACTGCTCGGCGAGCCGTCTCAAATGAAATCTGACGTGTGGAATCATTTCAAATTTAAAACGACGAAGAGCTTGATAAAACCAAGGTAGTTTGCAAGATATGCCAAGCAGAGCTCAGTTACATGTGAACTGTCAAATTTACAAAATAAAGACGTGTATTTTGCAACATACTGTATGGAGATGTTTTCATTATTTAAGAGCAGATTGAATCGAATCGAGATCAATCAATTTAAAACCCTAAGAATCGAAATCGAATCGATCTAGGAAATTGACTGAAACCCAGCCCTACTGAATAAGTGTACGCTTTAAAGATATTTATGCATTTATTGAGGTACATGTAAATATTTTGCAGCAGCCAGCTTAGAATAAAAATCCACAAACTAATCCGCGTTTCCGATTCTCTCTGGCTGGTGGTGCGCTATCGGCGGTGAGCGGGACTGTCGTGAACTGGCATCCGTTTCTCGTCTTGGGGGCTCGAAAAGAATCATTTACTCGGGAATATCCTCGAGAATCATCTGCTCCTTCATCTGACATACAAGAACCCCAATCACTATCAGAATTCTCTCCAAAACGTGATTTCATATCGAGACTGATCTAACCACTGCTGCGCACGGGAACGAAATCGATACCCGGATTGTTACACGCGTGACGTCACGCACCCCTTCGGGATCTTCCGCTTCAGTATCGGCAGATTCCGTGAAAATCTGTTGATTTTTCCATTCGTTTATAGTCTTTTGGATCAGCTATGGCTCAAAAACACATGATCAATCGACAACTGCTTTGTACAAGAAGTGTGGTTTAAAAGCATTGCATCTGAGTGCTCCTAAAAAAGCGTGAACCCTAAACATGTTCTCTTTATCTGTTACACACTTACGCATTTCTCAATCTCGAGCCCGTCTTTGAAGAAGAGCATGTACGGCGTCAATCCGTCCTCGCGGAAGTCGAGCAGACCGACCATGCCGTCCACGTTCATGGATTCACCTGTGAAAAACTGCATCGAGGAAGAGTTCAGTTAGTCAGAGGGAGAATTATAAAAGCAGCACTGTGACTTTCAGCGTTTAACCGTACTCAGGATATGATGTATTTTCACTGGTCGTGACCTCCAAAGGTGTCCTAAGTTCATCATCACTGTACGTTCATCATTAGAACATGTGCGCGTGTTCACACGCGATATTTACCTGGAAGTTCTTGATGTTGCCTAGAATTTTCTTGACCTCAGCTTGAACGTTAACCATGAAAGGCTGTACCCGCTCAGGAGACCTTTCCTCCAGTTTGGCCCTCAGCCTGGAACAGACAACAAGCACAGACTCAACGTATGGCGATACACACCGCTTCAGCTACAAGGGATTATATTTAGTACTCGCAAGGAAGTCATGTTGTCCCCAATTCAATCTCCTAAGTCACAGTCAGGACATGAAGAAAGCGCAGGGACGGTTTATTTAGCATCTATAAATTAAAGCCCACTCACTCACAAGAGGAGCAACTGAGCCGTCAACAGATGCGTGCAAAATAAATAAAAAGATTTTATATATAATCAACAGCAAGGACTGGCTAATGTGGAAAAAGAAACCAAGACTAAAGCCAAGTTACAGCGTTTTGTTTTTCAGGATGAATCTGTTGACACGCAAATACAGTCCATGACTATAAACAAGACTCCTTTGCTCATGACTAAAAACTCAATTTAAAGTATATTTTCCACTTTGACCTCAAGCCGTGTACTCTGAACGGATGCAGAAAATCTGAAGTAGCTGACAAAAAGTGGTAGGTGGGTCTTAGGGTGCATCAGTTGCCCCCTAAAAATGAAAAGATCCTCCGATCATGATGCATTTTTGTTTTTATGTTCCTTTTGGTAAGAAAAAAAAAAAAAAAAAAAAACACACTGGGTGAAATATTTTTGACAAAATTCAAAAGTTTAATGGTGGCACCAGGAGCTCAAAGTTATAGAAAAAGCTACTATTTTATGACTTATGACAAAATTTCGATCACTTTTCACAAAACATTATGGCACCTTATAGACCCCTTTCACATGACGTCACCGCGCCGCGAGATTTTGTTAGGCGCCATATTGGAAGACCAAGTACATGCACTCACAATATAAAACAAAGTACGAGCGAGAGTAAAGTGACACGATGGATGATAATTCGGGTTATGTGAGTACATTACCAGCTGCAGAAAGGGCACGGTATGTGGAGAAACTGGCTGTGATTGATGGGTTTGACCCATATGATAAGACTCGGGGCAAGGGAGAATGGAAACATAAGGAGGACCGGACACCAATTCTGCCGTCTGTTTGCTACCCAGACATTGTAAACTATTTGTTGTTTACACCCAGTGCCTACACTCAGTGTTCAAACTATGCCGATATTTTCAGGGGGTCCCTTTTTTTCCCTTGGGGCGCTTGTGCTTGTCTCGGAGCGCGGATCTCCAAACACATGAGAAGCCTTGCGCTGGTCTCGGAGCGCGGATCTCCAAACACATGAGAAGCCTTGCGCTTGTCTCGGAGCGCGGATCTCCAAACACATGAGAAGCCTACCTTACGCACATATCACGCGGACTCCACACCTCCACACACGCATCGCGTCTGAAGTCATAACTCATCAGGGGAAATCGTGTCCGCATTGGCATGTTCAAAAAAAACAATCTCGCGTCAACAATGATACCACACGCAAGAAAAAAAAAAAGTCAGGCTACTCAACAACCAACCTGGCAGCCGCGAGCAAGCCCCAAACCATCCTAAATTATTATTATTAAAAATTGTAGAAGTCTGGGAGGCTTGCTCCTCATACAGTTATCAACTTGGGGCCAGTTTAGCATGTTTTAAATCTGAATTTCTTGCGTTTGCTTACCTCAAAGTGTCCGCAGATCATGCACAGACTTATCCATTATATCCACAGTTTTTTGCCAAGTCTCACACAGGTTTCTTTCAAGTCTACTGTTGGGCCAATAAATCATAAATAAAACAGCTCATCAGCTCAGAGACTATATAAATCTCTTGAACACTGAAAGGCAAGGGTTTTTTTTCCCCCCTGGGAACAAGTAGCCGGTGTAGGGGGGGGAAAAAAAAAAAAAAAAAAAAAAAGTCGATCGCTGGCGCTTCTGGACATCGGAGATAAGACGTCAGTTTTGAAATTCAATTCATGAATAAAATGCGCCTGCACAGGCACACAAACCTGTCAGGTCATCTTTAAATGATACACTTCCTGCTTTCACGGTTATTCAGAAACCAGCAAGAGTCAATAAAATCGTTTAGTATGAATACAGAGGCGATTATAGAAAATCGCACATGCTGATGGTCCGAATTTCTCGACCAATTTCTTGATAATCGCCGCAAGCATCTCAGCAAAATGGCAGCCAATTGCTGCGTCATCATAAGTGAGGAATAATTACAAATTACGAAGAAAAAAAAAAAAAACCCGCTGTTCCTAAAAGCACTAAAAATGCTACGAGGTTCAGTTGAAAATCATTCAAAGGTAAGGCAGGATTGCAATTTAGTTCAGATTTTAAAAACAGTATTTGTGACTCGGCGTAGATAAGTGACAAATCTGCACCATGCCTTTATCACATTTGCGTGCCACTTTTGAAGTATGAAAAATTGTTTTTTTTTTAAAAAACAATCACCTGTGTATTTATGCCAACAATTATCCACTTCAGATTCTGAATATCGGTAAATAATAACCTAGACTTCACTTCGGTCATTATTCACTTCACCTGCGGCGAATAAACACTTTGAAACCTCATTTCTTAATAAGCTGCCTTAAAAAAAGTTGCAGAAAAAAAAAAAATCGCCAAATGCCGTGTTCTGGTCTGTTCAATTCCTTTAAAGTGCACATCACGGGTAAATTCAGGAGCAAGATCAGTGTAATTCTCCTATTTTATATTAAACTTGTCAAATATCTGTAACATTCTGCATTCTCTGCAATTTTTTTACCTTGCGCAATACCAGAAAAATTCAGTTGAAATCGAGCCATTTGAGGCGAATTGGTCCGCCTCTGAAAAAACTTGGCGTTTGGATTTCCCGGCAAACGCTGATTTTCGTGACGTCGTGTGCGGGACGCCTCCCTCTGAATCCTACGCCAGCGCTGGTTTGTTTATGAGAAAACGACCTGGTGGTTTTCTGCAAATTTCTTCAACGTTATCGCGTAATTATTAAAATGGTTAACAGATGTATCGTAGGAGGGTGTAGCAACACCAATCTTGATGGGATTAGTACTCATCGTTTCCCAAAAGACCGGACAATGAGAGAGAAATGGGAGCGCTTGGTCTACACAGGCTGTGCACTGAAACCGTGCAAAGCTCTCGCAGCCTGCTGGCGCTTCCGCAGGTGACGTCACGAATCTGGCTCCAGACTCCCTTGGGATTTTTCCAGATGCGTTTTGTTATTTTTTTCTGCTGTAGACAGATGGCCTTGTGCAAAATCACCCTTCTGGATGAGTGTGTAAAGGGACATACTTTCATATAAAAAACAAAAAAAACAAAATTGGTCCAGAATACGCACTTTAACCCTCTGGGGTCGAGAGCTTCGCCAGTGAAGCTCAACAAGTTCAGAATGAGTAGGTCATACATTTAGATAAATACATTCGCGAGTTTTTAATCATACAAGCTTAATAAACATTAACAGAAACTTTATACTTTACACTTTCCTTTGCCAAATAACAGTTTTTAAATTACCCAAATTAGATGAAACAAAACTTGTCACCTTACTCAGGTCACACCAGAGTCGGAGCGCCCACTTACGCATTCATGAAAGACTATTCACAAGGCAACGGAATGGTAATCGCTTTCCGTTTCGATTGGTTTCTCTTTCGCGGTGGGAACGCCCACCGTAAACAGGATAAAATTCGTCAGCCGCAGTTTAGACTATTTGGAGGTAAAACTTGTTGCGAGATGGCACGCTGATTTTACGCGCTTCGGATGATTCGGGACAGTGATTCAATTCAATCTTGAATTGCAACACTGATGAGTGGTGCCTTTTTTTTAATTAACTTCTAGTTCTGATTAGCAGATCGGTCCATGTGTGCGCTGTAGTCCATACGCAGGAAAAATGACAGTAATTTTTCCAGAGTTAAAAGTATTTCTCAAAAATAGAAAATTTCGCTCTATTTTGAGTTTAGAGAGTAAAATTAGAGTAACCGTTACCCCTTTTCCACCAAATCAGTTCCAGTGCTGGTGCTGGTTCACAACTCGTTCAACTTGCGAGCCAGCTGAGAACCAGTTTGCTTTTCCATAGCTCGCGGTGCTAAGGGAAGCCACGTCATTACGTCGCTGTATGTGTCAGTTACGTCGCTACGTTTGCATAAACCTTGGCGCGAATATCGAAGCAAAACATGGAAGAAGCAGCAGCAGCAACAACAAATGACTTCGCGTTTGTACAGCTGCTGCTTCTCGTCGCTTAAAAATGGCGATCTTTCGCGGTCTTGTTATTGTTGTTGGTCTTAACAACTCCGCCCCCCCGCTGACGTAAGCGGTTCTTTCCTCTGGCCCAGCAGAGAGTTGGTGCTCGCCTGGAACCGGTTTTTCTGGCCCCAGACCCAGTTCTTTGTCAGTGGAAACAGAAAACCCAGTTCCAAACTAAGCACTGGCCCCGAACCAGCCCTGGAACTGCTTTGGTGGAAAAGGGGCATGTGTAACAGTCAGTTGTGGCTCTGAACTGAGAAATAGTACAAGAGTTCATTTCAAGACACACCGAATAGTCAAATACCAGACAAATGAAGCTGTTGTAGAAAGCAGTGTGTCAAAATCATTCGAGTGCCAGAATATACCCTCAAACCCCAGAGGGTTAAGCCTGAAGAAAGGGTGTGGTTGCGTCAGTTATCTGCTACAAAATTTATAAAGCCACAATGGAAAAACATTGTCACACCACTTCCAGATACAGGGTTTCTGCAGGCTTGAACAAGTTCAATTTAAGACTTTTTAAGACCTTTTTAAGACCATAACAGGTTAAAGACTTATCTCATCTCATCTCATTATCTCTAGCCGCTTTATCCTTCTACAGGGTCGCAGGCAAGCTGGAGCCTATCCCAGCTGACTACGGGCGAAAGGCGGGGTACACCCTGGACAAGTCGCCAGGTCATCACAGGGCTGACACATAGACAACCATTCACACTCACATTCACACCTACGGTCAATTTAGAGTCACCAGTTAACCTAACCTGCATGTCTTTGGACTGTGGGGGAAACCGGAGCACCCGGAGGAAACCCACGCGGACACGGGGAGAACATGCAAACTCCACACAGAAAGGCCCTCGCCGACCCCGGGGCTCGAACCCAGGACCTTCTTGCTGTGAGGCGACAGCGCTAACCACTACACCACCGTGCCGCCGTTAAAGACTTATGCCGCACAAAAAAATAAAGAAAATTGGGAGAGCCTGAATTACTTTCAAAATAACAATGTATTATCATTCACCAATGAATGCATTACATCCCTAGGGTGCGCTCTTGCATTAATGAGGAACTAAGTTGCAGTGGAGCCAAAGACATCCCGCAAATCACTTGAGGATGAGGCGTTCGATTCCGTACGGTTTGCGTGTTGTAACGTTACAGTTTGCACGGAGTTAGCTGATACACCGTCTCGAGATGTGCTTGGACCTGACAACGGTGAACAAAATTGAGTGATGGCATGCGATTGTTGCAGACTTTTATGGGCAGCCTGGTGCTTCTCCGCTTTCGCGTGCGATTCCGGTGCCTTTACACCCAGGGTGCCGAGTTTGAGTGTTCTTTTGCGCGATGTGCAGTACGCCTCAAACGGATTGTTTGGTACGCGTTTTAACCAGTCTACGAAATCATTGCGTTCAAGCCAGCAGTCGTTAAACTTGCATTTGCCCATTTTGCTACAAACCGTGACGATCTCCCTTGCTTCTTTTAGGCTCTACTGTCCAAATGCAGCCGTACCATGCCCTGTGCATCACCATGCCAACCGGACTAGATGCCGGATTCCACTGTGTCTCGTTTGTAGTTTGCAACGTAGCCTACTGACACCAAGTAGGCCGAGCCTATATGACTAATTATGAATATCACCAACGCACTTAACAAAAAAAAAGCGAATGGGGTAAATGGACGTAAGGATTTAAGACTTCACAAAATTACATTTAAGACCTACAATGCAAAATATGCTCGTATTTTAGACTTTTTAAGGCCTTAAATTAGGATTATCAAATTTTAGACTTTTTAAGACTCCGCGGAAACCCTGAGATAACACAGAACAATAATAAATTATACATGGTTAACTTTAGTGGAACAAATTCACAACTTCGGATTAAAATTTCCATTCTCGCTCCTTCCAAAGCATTTCTTCCGGTTTCGACTCTAATCACCGCGCTTGCTCTGAGCAAAGCATGCTGCTGTGTAAAACGCTGCTCATGGAGGTGTATAGAACACTCACGTCTTCATGTAGTCCTTGATGTAGACTGCATAAGACTTCTTGTCATAGCTGGTTTCCTGGAGCTTGTGGTTGAGGACGATGTCCACGCCGCTGACTGTTGTCGAGTCGCAGGTCTCGGCCTGGACCTCTGAGGACGCGTTGCCGCCGATCAGCGAATCCTCGATGTTGCCCTCTGATCTGGTGACCATCTACAGACACAAACATGATGCATCGGTGAAAACATTTCCGCTGTAAGGCTCAGGAATTAGTATTACTCCATGCCAAGCTGGTCCTAACAGGAAACGGAACGACAACGACGCGCCACCTCTTCCTCGGTTCGTTAAGACGCATGTCGGAGTGTGTCCATCAGCTAATTACTTCGTGTTGAAGTTTGTGTAGAGATCCAAAACAGATACGCACTGACCACTTTATCAGGAACACCCATAAACTACAAGCCGTTCCCTTGACAGCAGTACGATGTACTGTATAAAAATCATGCAGATACGAATCAAGAGCTTCAGTTAAATGTTCACACATCAGAATGGGAAAAACTGATCTCAAAGTGTGACTCTGCAGAAACTGCTGATCTCCTGGGGTTCTCTCACACACACAACAAATCGGCTCAAGTTTACACAGACAGAATGGTGCAAAAAACAAAAATTGAATGAGTGACGGACAGTTCTGTGGGTGGAAACAAACACCTTTGTTGAGAGGTCAGAAGAAAATGGACAGATTCGTGGTTCGAGCTGCCAGGAGGATACAGCAACTCATAACCACTCTTTACAACCATAGTGAGCAGAAAAGCATCTCAGAATGCAGCAGATTGGGTTCCATGAACCAGGGATGCAAACGGCGCGCCTTTTGGCGAATGCCGCCTTTTTCACGGCTGAATCATGCAGATCCGATTTTTTTTAGGGGGCGTTGGAGTATCTGAATAATTTCATCAAAGTAAATTCTGTATTAAAATTACTAAATAAGCAAATGCCATTAAAGTCCATGAAACACAGGAAGTATGAGAAGAACACAGTAAATCAGAAAGCTGCGCACGTTTGCGCGGAAGCTGTGCAGCTTTCTGATTTACTGTTTTCTTTTCATACTGTATTAAAAGTAATTTTAATACAGAATTTACTTTGATGAAATTATTCAGACGCTCCAACGCCCCCCTAAAAACAAACAAACAAACAAAAAAAACGGATCTGCACAATTCAGCCGTGAAAAAGGCGGCATCCGCCAAAAGGCGCGCTGTTTGCATCCCTGATGAACAGCCAAGAACAGGAATCTTATGCTGTGTTCACACTTATACCGGTACGATAGTGCTATAACTGTATCGATACAAAGTATACCGGTACAGTTTAGTGCATCTGTCCACACTAGCGAGAAATGTTTGCAGTTTTCTTTCACGGAAGTTGAAATGCACGTGCGCGAAATGTTTCCGTGGTTACCGAGTAACTTCCTTTCGAGAATATGGCGGATGAAACAATGCGTGTGTGCTTTTTGTTGTCAATGTACAGTCTGTATTTCTGGTGCTCATTTATTCAGTCGAATCGTATAAAACGTGCGAGGCAGTTGAGAAAGAAACAAAGAAAACGAATCTCCCTTTCTCCCCCCTCACTTTCTCCCTCTTCCCTTCCCCTCACTTTCTCCCCCTTTCCCTCCCTTTTCCCCCTCTTCCCCCCCCTCCCTTTCTCCATGTAGCTCCACGGTCGTTTCGTTTTCGCATGCGCATTACATTTGTCGATACAGAACCGCTTCATCTGTCCACACTACAGCGAAGCGCTACAGTACCGATACTGTACCGGTACGAAACCCATACATTTGTGGGTTTCGTACCGGTACAGTTATACCGCTACAGTACCGGTACAGTTGCTAGTGTGAACAGGTGTTGCGGTACGAAAGTAGTATCGTATCGGTACAAAATCCCTAGTGTGGACAGGGTATTAGAAACAAGAGCAAGTTCCTATTAAAGTGGCCGGCAAGTGTATACAAACAAGCAAAACACGACAACAACCTCAAGCATTAATACCGTTTAACACGCTTTGTTGCCTGGTTCGAGGCACATTTTTCAGAAAAACGTGTACCATTTACACTTAAAGCCAATTTGTCACCAAACTAAACAGACAATTCATAAACGATTTAACTGCTTTTATGTTTTACTTTGCGTAAAAACGCAAATCAATTATAATAAGAATATTATTTAACAATTTAAACTTCACACTGACACTTTCACTAGGCAAGGTTTACTCAGTCTTGCTGTGTGATGTATAATACGGGTAGCTAAATTAAGACTGTAATAATACCCTGCCTGAAGTGAAGGCAAGCGTGACAATGTTCCAACATGCCCTCTCGAGTCACGTCAGCAGAACTTGATACCAAAATGGGTTTTTTCCCTCCAAAAGCAAGACAAGTAAGAAGCGTACGAGCATCGCTGAACTTGTTTCTAATACAAAAACTTAATACAAGGACAACATTAGCAAAAAAAAAAAAAACACCAGACCCTGTGTCCGAAATCACTCACTCGTTCACTACTCCCCATATAGGGAATTACTATATACAGGACTACATAGTGAGCTCACTGATAAAATATTGGGGGCAGAACACACTTTCAGACACCAATCCATCACACCGTTATGTCATTACTGTCGCACAATTAAAACGTGCCAGATCAGTCGGCTGGTGGGTTTTCAAAGTAATAAATCCATGTGTGTATTTTTGGGATAGATCCATATTAAATGTGGGAAATGCGCTCAGTATAATCAGTACAGACTACTTTGTGTCTGCTGCATCTTTCAGTTCTTTTAAATCAAGGCTGAGTACTTTCTTCTTTGCCGCTGCCTTTTATTAAATCAAATTTGAGGCTTTTGATTTCTTTCAGCGTGACTGCAATGCATGATGGGAATTATTGCTTTGGTTAGTGACTATAGGTTGTACGCTATTTTTCATAAGTCTCAAATTTGATTTAATAAAAGGCTGCACCAAAGAAGAAAGTATTTAATTTTGATTTAAAAAAAACCTGAAAGATGCAGGTACTTTGTATTTATTAATGTGGGAAATACGCTCAATATAACATGGATTTATCACAAAAATACATGCACGTATTTATTTTGAAAACCCACCAGCTGACTATTTTATCAATAAGCTCATTACATAGTCCTCTATATAGCAATTCCCTATATAGGGAGTAGTGAATAAGTGAGCGATTTCGGACACAGGGTCTGTAATTCTCTCTGTCTGGGACTGTTCCTCTTTCTCAACCATCATATCTGATTTAAAAGACTTATTTATTTTCCATGAATACTTCTTTTCCTTGTCTATTTAGTTCAGATCTTGGCTCTGTGAAAGGCGCTATATAAATTAAACTTATTATTAATTTTGATGAACACATCACCACACCGAATTCTCACAGTATTCCCAAGCGGTCATTTTCTCTCAAACTCCTTTAAGCACAAACAAAATCAACATTCTGAAGGGTTTCGATTACTTAAATTATTTTAAATTACAAAAGGCAACCTTGATGAGGTGAAACCAGATTCAACGCGAAAGACTCCAGGCAGGATGGAGGTGGTTGACAAAAGAAGGATAGGTCACGGACTACGCCGGATTACGGGGGAAAAAAAAAAATAAAAAATACGGAGCAGTTACGGATTTTAATACGGATGCTGGTAATTCACGGATTGGTCTTGAACGTTTCAGGATGTTCCAGATTTCATCTGGATGATGCATCACAGATAAAACAAATTAACAAGTCTGAAACAATTAAACGTTTGGACTGTTAAAGTTCATTATAACACATAGGACCAAATTACTCAATTCTGATTGGTCAATCAAGGAGGGCTTTTTTTCCCCTTAACACGAGGCCGCATTTCTGAAATTCTATTGGCTAGTTAGATTAGATAGAACTTTATTGATCCCTTTGGGCGGGTTCCTTCAGGAAAATAAAAATTCCAATAGCATCATTACAGGATAAACAGAGAATAGAAATGGAGAAAAACTTCTAGATAAATTAAAATTAGGTATCTGCGTATACAAATATAAAAAAGAACAAGATATGGGGAAGAGGAAAAAAAAGTCGCTGCTTTGGTTATGGTTACAAAAATTAGCAAATGTCAACAAAATTGCTTTTGTAAAGAAGTTCCAATAAAATTTTGTAAACCACTTTCAGGGCAGTACAGTGGTGTAGTGGTTAGCGCTGTCGCCTCACAGCAAGAAGGTCCGGGTTCGAGCCCCGTGGCCAGCGAGGGTCTTTCTGTGCGGAGTTTGCATGTTGTCCGCGTGGGTTTCCTCCGGGTGCTCCGGTTTCCCCCACAGTCCAAAGACATGCAGGTTAGGTTAACTGGTGACTCTAAATTGACCGTAGGTGTGAATGTGAATGGTTGTCTGTGTCTATGTGTCAGCCCTGTGATGACCTGGCGACTTGTCCAGGGTGTACCCCGCCTTTCACCTGTAGTCAGCTGGGATAGGCTCCAGCTTGCCTGCGACCCTGTAGAACAGGATAAAGCGGCTACAGATAATGAGATGAGAAACCACTTTCAAAATCCTCGTGTCACGATGAAAGATGCTTTAGAAACTGATTCAAACGTGCAAGATAGTCTTGCGCCCTGATTGGTTCAGAAAACGTGCAAACTCGAACGGCTTCCGAAGTATGAATTCGGCCCTATATATTAAACAAGTAATCGTACAGTCGTTGTAAAATTAAGGATCAATTTCACTCTTGAAATTTTCAAAACTTTGAAATCACTCATGAAACTAATCCTAAAATTTTACTCGGCCCCATACAATTACCTATACTAATTAAAATCTCTTACCTGCATTTATAGGTTTAATTTGCTATTGATATTTCACAGAAAAATATCACACACACACGAATTAAAAAAAAAAAAGGTACTTTGTATTTTTTTCAGGGATGAGAGTGGGTGCTGATGGAAAAAGCAGAAATCTGTAATAAGGGGGGTCCGGGAGGAGACACCCCCAGGAAATTTTTCTTCAAAATGAGACCTTACACACCCTCTTTCCTGCAATCTGAGCTGTAGTTGACTAAAACACCTGATGCCTATTTTAATACTTATTGAAATAAGCACACTATTATATAGAACAATATGTATCAAAATCAATGTGTATTGCATTAATTCAAAATAGTATCTACGTTTAATGGGGACTGGTTATTACTCATTGTCAACATCACTTGTTTTTCTAAAAAATGTTAATTAAAATTCAGTTATTTACAGTTCCATTAACAATTCAAATTTTCATATATTGAATATATTGAATTAAATAAAAACATTCATATCTTATAGAAACTGACCTTTTCCCAATGTCCACATTACTTGTATATTTCTTCACAATGTCTATTTAAACTTTAAAGTTATACAGTTATCAACACTGTCAGCTATAATTCAAATCATCATATATTCAATGTACTGAATCAAACAAATGCATATTTTATGGGGACTGTCTTTATCTTATTGTCCACATCACTTGTATGTTTCCTTCAAAAGGAAAATGTCTGTCTACAGTTTCTACAGTTAAAAGTTATTTACAGTTCCGAGTTATTTTTAAAACAGATTTTCATTTAATCATTTAGACTTCAGCTTCTTGGCCAAAGCCAAAAGCTCATCAGTCCTCGCTTTTTTCCTTTTTCTTTCATTAGCCAGCTCCTCCTGTGTTTTTACATGCTCTAACCTGGCTCTCTTCTGCTCTCTCTCACACTCCTCTCTTGCTTTGCTAAACTTGTTTTTGTACCAGCATCAATTTCACGTACCTTCGCTTCATCTCGCTTGTCAATAGTATTCGTCATCTTGAGAAAACACGCTGATTAAAGGAAAGTATTTTTGATATGCAGCTCACGAACATGCGCAAGTTTTGATAAAAGAAAGCGGATGTGGGGGTCTTTGTAAAAACTGCTTTGATTGGCTATTATGGTCTCGACATCGATGTTTTGACCAATAACAATGTACACTACCGTTCAAAAGTTTGGGGTCACTTTGAAATGTCCTTATTTTTGAAAGAAAAGCACTGTTCTTTTCAATGAAGATCACTTTAAACTAATCAGAAATCCACTCTATACATTGCTAATGTGGTAAATGACTATTCTAGCTGCAAATGTCTGGTTTTTGGTGCAATATCTCCATAGGTGTATAGAGGCCCATTTCCAGCAACTCTCACTCCAGTGTTCTAATGGTACAATGTGTTTGCTCATTGCCTCAGAAGGCTAATGGAGGATTAGAAAACCCTTGTACAATCATGTTAGCACAGCTGAAAACAGTTGAGCTCTTTAGAGAAGCTATAAAACTGACCTTCCTTTGAGCAGATTGAGGTGGTGTTTACATTAGACCATATCCGCCTCGTTTTCGTCGCGGATGCACTGTCCGTGCACATTAAAACGCCGGGAAACGACTCCACAGGTGGAACAACTTGAATCCGCCAGGGCCCACGTATTCAACCCAGTTCGTATCTGATCCGGTGCTGTGTAAACATTGAGGAACGAGGAAACGCAGTGCTGAGCTCTAGCTGACGTTGTCATTGGACAACGTCACTGTGACATCCACCTTCCTGATTCGCTGGTGTTGGGATCTCACACACAGCGGCTCAGTCCCAAATCACTGCTCGTGCGCTTCAGTCGCGCGCTCTGTGAGCTGCGCAGGGCCGGAGTGCGCACTCGCTCACAGGCGCGCCAGAGGGCACTCGCTGTTCAGGGCGGAGTGATTTGGAGCGCAGGAGGAAGCGCTGAGCCGCACTGAGACACATTTCAACTTATTTACCTCCTTCAGGCGCTTAAACTCAGTGAGAACATGAACATCACAGCCAGGTGTGTTTATCTGCTGGAGAAGGTGTTCGCTTGCCATCCTTCCACTTGCAAGTGGTGAGTGACTTGCGCATGCCCGATATGCACTGGGATCATGTGACGTGCCATCTAATTACTCATGTGATTAGCGTATCCGTGTATTGGCGTTGCTGTGTGCATGCGAATCGTGTATTGGCGTTGCTGTGTGTACGCGAATCTTTTTAAAAACGTTAATCTGATGATCCGCTGATACGGTCTAATGTAAACACTAGGGATGTAACGATACACCCAACTCACGATTCGAATCGCGATTTTTGACCCACGATTCGATACGCCCACGATTTTTTAAAAGTGTTTTTTTTAAAGTAGTAAATTTGACTTATTAACATTTACTTACTTACATTAACTATTTAATAACAAATAATTCAGACCACTGCAGAGAATGAGTAATATGTATGCAAAAATGAACAAATGTATATCCAAAGATTGTTTTATTTCTCAAAATAATACTGTTGAGCCGGAAGCTCTGTTTTTTTTGGTTCTGAAAGTCATTTTTCCAAATCGTGTAAATCCGTTAAGATTTTTTTTTTGGGGGGGGGGGGGGGGCTCTCTCACTGTCTCACTCTCATAGGGCCAATGATTTTCTGTGATCGCGGAAAACAGATGGAAATTACGGAATTTTTATGGTGAAACATTGCTCGCGTGTCAAAATGTAACTGCCGCAGAAGGCTTCCGCCCAAGCAGACATGCCTTCAGTGTTGCCAGATATTCCTAACGTTTTCCACCCCAAAATGTGTTCAAAACCAGCCAAAAAGCACCTAAACCTGCCCAATCTGGCAACACTGCATGCCTTTCCGGTCAAGTGATTGTGATTGGCTTGTGGCACACCTAGCCAGCCAATGAGCTGCTTGTTTACAGATTCGCTCCCCACGTCGCAACCAGAACGGCGACCGCTTAAAAGAAATGAATGCTCTGCCAGTGGCGAGTGTGGACGTTGCGTGACTCGCAGAAGATTGTCGCAGGTCGGCGAAAAAACGACTTACTAATAGATGTAAAAAAAATAAAAGTAATTTAAGTAAGTTTAAAATGTAATTTCAATAAAAAGTAAAGTATTCATAAATTGAAGTTTGGAAGCGCCTCTGTTTTTGGGCTGAGGAGAAGTTTGAAAGGGTGTACCACGATTCTGCCTTCTTGTATCACGATACGGATCATGGCTCTGCGTATCGCGATTTCGATACGCATATTGTTACAGCCCTAGTAAACACCACCTGAGTTTCTGGAGCATCACATTTGTGGGGTCGATTAAATGCTCAAAATGGCCAGAAAAATGTCTTGACTATATTTTCTATTCATTTTACAACTTCATCTCATCTCATTATCTCTAGCCGCTTTATCCTGTTCTACAGGGTCACAGGCAAGCTGGAGCCTATCCCAGCTGACTACGGGCGAAAGGCGGGGTACACCCTGGACAAGTCGCCAGGTCATCACAGGGCTGACACATAGACACACAACCATTCACACTCACATTCACACCTACGCTCAATTTAGAGTCACCAGTTAACCTAACCTGCATGTCTTTGGACTGTGGGGGAAACCGGAGCACCTGGAGGAAATCCACGCGGACACGGGGAGAACATGCAAACTCCACACAGAAAGGCCCTCGCCGGCCCCAGGGCTCGAACCCAGGACCTTCTTGCTGTGAGGCGACAGCGCTAACCACTACACCACCGTGCCGCCCATTTTACAACTTATGGTGGTAAATGAAAGTGTTACTTTTCATGGAAAACACAAAATTGTCTGGGTGACCCCAAACTTTTGAACGGCGACTTACAAATAACGTGTAAACATCGTTGGAGTTAATAAAGTTTGAACAGCATGAAGGAACATACCCCAACCCCCCAAAATTAATAATAAAAAAAAATTTCTCAACGGATTTGGCATAATATAAAAAGGTCGCTTTTTACTCAGAAAAAGCGGAAAACTCTCATCCCTGTTTTTTTCCGTGAATGTCCGTGTTTCGTAGACGGTGCAGGACGAGCAGACACTTGGATCGAGAATCAGTTCCACATATGACTCACTGTGTGATGAGTCAAACCACCGAGTCACTCCTTTAAACCAGATATACAGAATTTCTAAATGGAGAGGGATTAATATTAAAAAATTAAATTTACACAAACCATTCAGGATTGGTTACCTTTCCCTCGACTTCGATCATTATTCCGTTTTCAGACTCTTTGATTTTGTAGATGTCCGAGAACATCTCATCTCCTGAAAGAGTAGAGAGAAGAAGGAAAAAAAAAAAAAGAAGTTACTACATAATCAAGAATAAATTAAAAAATAAAAATAAATCAAGTTTAAGCCCTAAATCCTGTCTCCTGTCCTGTTTTGCCAGATCCATTTCATTCCCCACCTCAGCTGATCCTCATCTGATCCTGGATGAAGTGAAATGGATCTGAGGCCTGAAGCCAAAACTCACCAACTACAATTAAAAAAAAAGACTAATAACTAAAATAAAAAACTCTGGACTTAAAAAGACGAAGCAGGTCACACTGGGTGAACTTTTCAGAGATAATTTACCTCAGAGCTTGGGGTTTATTTAAATTAAAGCGCGCCGGTGTGAAGAAAAAAAAAATCTGGCTAATCAGAATGCCGGCATTTTAGCATAACAGCTAGCATGCTAATCAGTTTATTAGCTTGTTGGTTAATTCGTTTATATCTTGGCAGCTTATTTAAATTTACTATAAATCCTTCTCTAAACGCTTAGAGTCAGCAGTGTGAGAAAATTAAAAAAAAAAAGTCATTAACAGAATGTGTGTAAACACTCGAGCTCCTGGGTGGACAAGCTAGCAAGGCTAACTATGCTAGTTATGCTAGCAAGGCCTCAGGCTCAACCGAGATAGACAGAGAATTAAAAAAAATGTCTTAAACACTGAAAATATCTGCAGAATCAGAGTGAAGGAGGCGCCCAGGCCGTGTTACGGAGCATTCTCACCGGAGATGATGTCCTTGTAGATGATCATTTTGTCAGATTGTGTCGGTGTTCGAGGAGGCGCTGGATGTCAGTGCAGCCGGACGGACACGCTCAGCTGAAAAGGCCGAACAGCGGAAACTCTCAGCCGAATACTACTGCAGAGAGCGCGGTGACGTCACCCACTCCGCCCCTCCCCGACACACACACGTGAACATGAGTCACCACCGCCCTCTGGCGGATAAACCGAACATCACCTGAGAATCCGAATCAGAAACCGAGTCAAAACCGAGTTCATTGCTAAGTACATTCTCACAGACAAAGAATTTGCTTTGGTGATTGGTGCTTCAACAGTCAGCAAGAACGTCCAGGTTCGAGCCCCGTGGCCGGCGAGGGCCTTTCTGTGCGGAGTTTGCATGTTCTCCCCATGTCCGCGTGGGTTTCCTCCGGGTGCTCTGGTTTCCCCCACCAGTGGTGTGCACAGATAGACACGAGGTGGTGCTCAAGCACCTGCCCCTCTGTCCAAAAAAGTGCCCTTTTGAATTTTTTTTTTTTTACAGTTTACTGAGGCGGGGCGGCACGGTGGTGTAGTGGTTAGCGCTGTCGCCTCACAGCAAGAAGGTCTGGGTTCGAGCCCCAGGGCCGGCGAGGGCCTTTCTGTGCGGAGTTTGCATGTTCTCCCCATGTCCGCGTGGGTGTGCTCCGGTTTCCCCCACCAGTGGCGTGCACAGATAGACACGAGGTGGTGCCCTCTGTCCAAAAAAGTGCCCTTTTGAATTTTTTTTTTACAGTTTACTGAGGCAGGGTAGCACGGTGGTGTAGTGGTTAGCGCTGTCGCCTCACAGCAAGAAGGTCCGGGTTCGAGCCCCGGGGCCGGCGAGGGCCTTTCTGTGTGGAGTTTGCATGTTCTCCCTGTGTCCGCGTGGGTTTCCTCCAGGTGCTCCGGTTTCCCCCACAGTCCAAAGACATGTAGGTTAGGTTAACTGGTGACTCTAAATTGAGCGTAGGTGTGAATGTGAGTGTGAATGGTTGTCTGTGTCTATGTGTCAGCCCTGTGATGACCTGGCGACTTGTCCAGGGTGTACCCCGCCTTTCGCCCGTAGTCAGCTGGGATAGGCTCCAGCTCGCCTGCGACCCTGTAGAAGGATAAAGCGGCTAGAGATAATGAGATGAGATGAGATGAGATGAGTTTACTGAGGCCAATATCGACATGATCTTTTAGAAAAGCCACGGCATTAAAAGCGTGTGTGAAAATAATGTCCCGCTGTGTGCCCCCTCCGCACACACACCGGACCTCTGTCTCTCTTGCTCTGTCACGTGAACAAGCGTGCAGTGCATTCAATGTGAAGTTGCAGCAGCATAGCGTCCTGGAAGCCACGGCCTTGTCGTAGCGCAGACAACACATCGGGCAGTCAGTCAGCTCTTCCCCTGCCCCACCAGCCAGGTAACACATGAATCGAGTGAAAATGTATTGTTTGCCCTCTAAGCCCAAGCTGTAATTATTTTGTCGTGAAGTAGCCCGTCGCATACAGAAACAACTGCACATAAGTATTATATTTTTTGCTAGACCATTTTCAGATTTAGGAAAACAAAAATTTCTTTTTCTATTTTGCTCAACTAGAGATTCCTGGCAAAGTCAAAAAGCCTTGATGTAATAAATTAACATTAAGTGGTTGTTTTACACCTTTAAAAACTAAAACGGGTCAGTGGCGACCCGAACACAAGAGGAGGGTTAAATCTCAGACTTTTATAATAAGGTGTTCCACATGCGCAAAAAAGTGCCCTTTTTCCCCCCAGAGCACTTGCCCCCCAAAATGTCTGTGCACGCCACTGTCCCCCACAGTCCAAAGACATGCAGGTTAGGTTAACTGGTGACTCTAAATTGACCATAGGTGTGAATGTGAGTGTGAATGGTTGTCTGTACCCCGCCTTTCGCCCGTAGTCAGCTGGGATAGGCTCCAGCTTGCCTGAGACCCTGTAGAACAGGATAAAGCGGCTAGAGATAATGAGATGAGATGATAGCTATATATACACTACCGTTCAAAAGTTTGGGGTCACCCAGACAATTTTGTGTTTTCCATGAAAAGTCACACTTTTATTTGCCACCATAAGTTGTAAAACGAATAGAAAATATAGTCGAGACATTTTTCGGGCCATTTTGAGCATTTAATCGACCCCACAAATGTGATGCTCCAGAAACTCAATCTGCTCAAAGGAAGGTCAGTTTTATAGCTTCTCTAAAGAGCTCAACTGTTTTCAGCTGTGCTAACATGATTGTACAAGGGTTTTCTAATCATCCATTAGCCTTCTGAGGCAATGAGCAAACACATTGTACCATTAGAACACTGGAGTGAGAGTTGCTGGAAATGGGCCTCTATACACCTATGGAGATATTGCACCAAAAACCAGACATTTGCAGCTAGAATAGTCATTTACCACATTAGCAATGTATAGAGTGGATTTCTGATTAGTTTAAAGTGATCTTCATTGAAAAGAACAGTGCTTTTCTTTCAAAAATAAGGACATTTCAAAGTGACCTCAAACTTTTGAACGGTACTGTAACTAAAAGACACTTCGTGTCTTAAAGTAATGACTGACTGTTATTTCTCTTTACTTAGTTGAGTGGTTCTTGACATAATATGGATTACTACAGTTATCGAACAGGGCTATTTATTGTATTTTTATTATTTACTCTTTATTGGTTGATGTTGTCAAATGCATTAAGAAGGCAAGAAATTCCATTTTTGACAAGACACTCCTGTTAATTGAGAAGCATTCCAGGTGACTACCTCATGAAGCTGGTTCAGATAATGCCAGTAGTGTGCAAAGCTGTTATCAAGGTAAATAGTGACGACTTTGAGGAATCTAAAAGATGAAACGTTGTTTTTTTAACACTTTTTTTGTTTACCATATAATTCCATATGTTCCAGATGTTATTTCATAGTTTTGATGAGTTCAGTATTGTTCTACAATGTAGGAAAAAAAAGTAAAAAAAAAAAACAAAAAACATCGCATTTGAAGGTGTTTCCAAACTTTTGACTGGTACTGTATATAGTGGTGCTTGAAAGTTTGTGCACCCTTTAGAATTTTCTCAATTTCTGCATAAAGAGAACCCAGTTAAACAAATGAGACAAAAAATATTATACTTGGTCATTTATTTACTGAGGAAAACGATCTAATATTACATATCTGTGAGTGGCAAAAGTATGTGAACCACTAGGATTAGCAGGTAATTTGAAGTCGGGTGTTTTCAATCAATGGGATGACAATCAGGTGTGAGTGGGCACCCTGTTTTATTTAAAGAACAGGGATCTATCAAAGTCTGATCTTCACAACACATGTTTGTGGAAGTGTATCGTGGCACGAACCAAGGAGATTTATGAGGACCTCAGAAAAAGCGTTGTTGATGCTCATCAGGCTGGAAAAGTTTACAAAACCATCTCTAAAGAGTTTGGACTCCATCAATTCACAGTCAGACAGATTGTGTACAAATGGAGGAAATTCAAGACCACTGTTACCCTCCCCAGGAGTGGTTGACCAACAAAGATCACTCCAAGAGCAAGGAGTGTGATAGTCGGCGAGGTCACAAAGGACCCCAGGGTAACTTCTAAGCAACTGAAGGCCTCTCTCACATTGGCTAATGTTAATGTTCATGAGTCCACCATCAGGAGAACACTGAACAACAATGGTGTGCATGGCAGGGTTGC
This sequence comes from Neoarius graeffei, assembly GCF_027579695.1. Taxonomy (NCBI): domain Eukaryota; kingdom Metazoa; phylum Chordata; class Actinopteri; order Siluriformes; family Ariidae; genus Neoarius; species Neoarius graeffei. The sequence goes on from NC_083586.1 coordinate 55,615,990, forward strand.
AAGGAGAAAGCCACTGCTCTCCAAAAAGAACATTGCTGCTCATCTGCAGTTTGCTAAAGATCACGTGGACAAGCCAGAAGGCTGTTGGAAAAGTATTTTGTGGACAGATGAGACCAAAATAGAACTTTTTGGTTTAAATGAGAAGCATTATGTTTGGAGAAAGGAAAGCACTGCATTCCAGCATACGAACCTTATCCCATCTGTGAAACATAGTGGTGGTAGTATCATGGTTTGGGCCTGTTTTGCTGCATCTGGGCCAGGACGGCTTGCCATCAGTGATGGAATAATGAATTCTGAATTATACCAGCGAATTCTAAAGAAAAATGTCAGGACATCTGTCCATGAACTGAATCTCAAGAGAAGGTGGGTCATGCAGCAAGACGACGACCCTAAGCACACAAGTCGTTCTACCAAAGAATGGTTAAAGAAGAATAAAGTTAATGTTTTGGAATGGCCAAGTCAAAGTCCTGACCTTAATCCAATCGAAATGTTGTGGAAGGACGTGAAGCGAGCAGTTAATGTGAGGAAACCCACCAACATCCCAGAGTTGAAGCTGTTCTGTACGAAGGAACGGGCTAAAATTCCTCCAAGCCGGTGTGCAGGACTGATCAACAATTACCGGAAACGTTTAGTTGCAGTTATTGCTGCACAAGGGGGTCACACCAGATACTGAAAGCAATGGTTCACATACTTTTGCCACTCACAGATATGTAACATTAGATCATTTTCCTCAATAAATAAATGGCCAAGTATAATATTTTTGTCTCATTTGTTTAACTGGGTTCTCTTTATCTACTTTTAGGACTTGTGTGAAAATCTGATGATGTTTTAGGTCATATTTATGCAGAAATATCTATCTATCTATCTATCTATCTATCTATCTATCTATCTATCTATCTATCTATCTATCTATCTATCTATCTATCTATAGGGTGGCACGGTGGTGTAGTGGTTAGTCAAGTCAAGTTTATTTGTATAGCGCTTTTATCAATAGACATTGTCCCAAAGCAGCTTTACAGAATTTGGCATGAGCTAATTTTATCCCTAATCTATCCCCAATGAACAAGCCTGTGGCAACAGTGGCAAGGAAAAACTCCCTCAGACAACATGAGGAAGAAACCTCGAGAGGAACCAGACTCAAAAGAGAACCCATCCTCGTTTGGGCAACAAAAGACAACATGGCTATAACATTAACAGTTTTAACATGAAGTCAGTTTCGTTGATGTTATAAACTCTTCATTGATGGAAACTTGAGTGCAAAACTGTTCATGACAACTGCAGTCCTAAAGTTAGCAAGTCAACTGTAGTCCTCAGCCATAAAAGCATTACTGTACGCACTGTTGTCTCACAGCAAGAAGGTCCGGGTTTGAGCCCCATGGCCGGCGAGGGCCTTTCTGTGCGGAGTTTGCATGTTCTCCCCGTGTCTGCGTGGGTTTCCTCCGGGTGCTCCGGTTTCCCCCACAGTCCAAAGACATGCAGGTTAGGTTAACTGGTGACTCTAAATTGACCGTAGGTGTGAATGTGAGTGTGAATGGTTGTCTGTGTCTATGTGTCAGTCCTGCGATGACCTGGCGACTTGTCCAGGGTGTACCCCACCTTTCGCCCGTAGTCAGCTGGGATAGGCTCCAGCTTGCCTGCGACCCTGTAGAAGGATAAAGCGGCTACAGATAACGGATGAATGGATGCATGGGTTGTTTTGAAGTCCAAGCTGTACAGTATGAGCAGTAAAACTTCACAGAATAAAGATGTATGTATGACATAACATGACCATGAAATGTCCAAAATGGGTGTCTCCCATAACCCGGTATGGAAAGTATGAACCGGAACGGGATGGTACATTACAATAATGTTACGTTTTCTAAATATTCAGGGGTTTCATACTTAACATCTTGTACTCACACATATCACTGTCATGTATTCTTTGATTATCCAGTTTTATTATATCCCATCACACTATCTCATCTCATCTCATTATCTCTAGCCGCTTTATCCTTCTACAGGGTCGCAGGCAAGCTGGAGCCTATCCCAGCTGACTACGGGCGAAAGGCGGGGTACACCCTGGACAAGTCGCCAGGTAATCACAGGGCTGACACATAGACACAGACAACCATTCACACTCACATTCACACCTACGGTCAATTTAGAGTCACCAGTTAACTTAACCTGCATGTCTTTGGACTGTGGGGGAAACCGGAGCACCCGGAGGAAACCCACGCGGACACGGGGAGAACATGCAAACTCCACACAGAAAGGCCCTCGCCGGCCCCGGGGCTCGAACCCAGGACCTTCTTGCTGTGAGGCGACAGCGCTAACCACTACACCACCGTGCCGCCCCCCATCACACTATATTAATGTTATATTCACGATATTTTCAATCGAAATTGATCTAAAAGCCCGGAACTCCAATTACAGAATATACCTCGGCATGATGTCACAAAGAAATCCCGTGTGGCAGAACGAGCAGCATCTCGAGTAAAATGTGGTTTCACACTGATTGTCATTAAACAGAAGCACAGATCAAAAAAGATAAGAACTTGAAATGTATACAATGTCAGTTGAAGAAACGAAAAGGTAGCGGTCGGGGAAGAGGCAAGAAATTGTAAAATGGATGAATAAATAATAGTTAAGTTATATGTTTTGACAATCAAACAACTAAACAATATATTTTGTCTTTCTTCTAACTTTATTTATCATGTGTGACGGGACGGGCTCATCTATAAAGGCGGGATGACTAATGTGAGTACTGATTCATAAAATGGTGGCCGTGATGGATGTCTCTGTGAAACTGGAACAAAAAAGGTAAGATTATACATTATGTAAATAAATGTCACAAAAATAGTATTGCAGAACGGAACACTTGTTATACATAGGACGGAACAGCATCTAAAAATCCGGAAGGCAAATATAAGAAAATACGTGACACCACATTAAAATACGTGACGGTACTGTTCCATCCCGTTCTGTTCCGTACCGGGTTATGGGAGACGCGTCCAAAATGGTAGTTCAGAGACGACGTGCATTAATGTCACATCACTCTCACTTCACATTCATTTCAGTATCGTTTAGTATGATCCAAATTCAAAATGAGACCATGAATGACAGCGTAGCTCACTCAGGCCCCATCTAGTCCAGAAGGAACGATCTAAAGTGGGCCACCTTGCGCAGTTCTACGCTCAGCCAGTCCAGCATAAATATTTGAGAGTAGAAGTGCACAAAGTGGCCCACTTTAGATCATTCCTTCTGGACTAGACGGGGTCTGAGTGGGTAGAAGTTCTATGCACCCTAGGTACCCCTACCTTCATGCCAGAAAGAATCAAAATCAGTGAAGAATTGAGGGAGAAGAAATGATTTATGTGGAAACTGCTCATTAGGGATCGATTAATTACTCCATATCTTCATTATTAACTGCAATTATGCAAATTTGTATAGAAGCTACAGTATATGCACCCCAGGCAGACCTACCTTCCTGCCCAAAAGAATAAAAATCAGTGAAGAATTGAGAGATAAGAAGCGATTTTTGTGAAATGTGGACGACAGACAGCACATGATGGCATAAACTCATTACCTGTTGGCCGAATGAGCTAATAATAACAAATTCAGATTTTTCTATTCATATTTATATTTATCTCAGGCTTCCAAATGAGACAATATGATTTTCATTCTTAAGGCAAAAAGTCAATATTTGACAATAGCGCTGAAACTGCTCCGGTTCGATACGATTCATTAGGCAACAATTCAATATTCAATGATTCGATCTTGAAACCTTGAAATAAGGAAATGATTCGATATTTGACAATACCACTGAATCTGCTCCGGTTCAATATGATTCATATGGCAACGATTAGATATTTGACGATACCGCTGAATTTGCTATGATTCAATACATTTCATAAGCAACGATTCGACGATACCACCGAATCTGCAGTAGTTCGATACGATTCATAAGGCAATGATTCAATATTTGACGATACCACTGAATCTGCTACAGTTTGATATGATTCATAAGGCAACGATTCAATATTTGACGACACTGCTGAATCTGCTATAGTTCGATATGATTCATTAGGCAACAATTCAATCTTCAATGATTCAATCTTGAAACCTTGAAATAAGGAAATGATTTGATATTTGACAATACCGCTGAATCTGCTCTGGTTCAATATGATTCATATGGCAACGATTAGATATTTGACGATACCGCTGAATTTGCTATGATTCAATACGTTTCATAAGCAACGATTCGATATTTGACGATACCACTGAATCTGCTACGATTCGATATGATTCATAAGGCAACGATTCAATATTTGACAACACCGCTGAATCTGCTATGGTTCCATACAAATCATAAGGCAACGATTCCATATTTGACAATATCGCTGAATTTGCTATGATTCAATACGATTCATAAGACAATGATTTAATATTTGACAGTACCACCGAATCTGCAGTAGTTCGATATGATTCATAAGGCAATGATTCAATATTCGACGATACCACCGAATCTGCAGTAGTTCGATATGATTCATAAGGCAACGGTTCAATATTCGACGATACCGCTGAATCTGCTACAGTTCGATATGATTCATAAGGCAATGATTAGATATTTGACGATACTGCTGAATTTGCTATGATTCAATACGATTCATAAGGCAATGATTTGATATTTGACGATACCACCGAATCTGCAGTAGTTCGATATGATTCATAAGGCAACGGTTCAATACTCGACGATACCACTGAATCTGCTACAGTTCGATACGATTCATAAGGCAATGATTCAATATTCGACGATACCGCCGAATCTGTTACAGTTCCATATGATTCATAAGGCAACGATTTGATACTGCCGAATCCGCTACGATTTGAGAGAGTTTGGTTCAGCAGCCTGTGACCAAAATGTGACCAGCTTTATTCACAATCTCAATTCACAAATGATGAGGTAGAGAAAGACTATTATAAAAACAGAGTTATGGGCAAATCATTTCACGAGCCTCTTAAATAATTTTCACTTCCGTTTAAAAATATGGGTTGTTATTTACACACCAGTTATTTGTAGTGTTTTTTGTTATGGATAATAATCAATTTATAATCCATTTATGATCTTTGCTTGGGTTACTGTCTGTGCAGACTTTCATAAGGTTTCCTCTGGGTTCTCCGGTTTCCTCCCATTGTCCAAAAAAACCCATGAGTAGGTGGATTAGCTGTGTTTAATTCTCCCTAGCTGTGAATAAATGAGTGTGTGAGTGCATATGTGAACGCTGCTCTGGAATGGACTGGGGCCTCACTCGGGGAAACTTCTCCCTCTTTGTGCCCAGTGTTCCCACGATCGGTTCTGGATCCACCGTGACCCTGATTATGATACAGTGGTTCCTGAAGCTGAATGAAAGAGTGAATGAATGATTCTAACTGTGTATAAACTCTGTGAAGTCTCTAAGTCCTGAAGATTCTCCCCTGGTGGAAAATCAGAAAGCCCTGACACTTCCATGAATATGACTACAACAACATGTTTTGGTTTACTTCTGTTTACTCTGTTTATTATTAGATGCGCATTATTTTGGAAAATCCATCATATAAGTCACTAATGTGAATTCAGATATATTTATCATCGTTCCAACTTAAAGCGAGACGGCCTTTCGATTTCATAAAATCAGTGAAATTTAGTTCCCTCTGAAATTTGGTCGTTGTGATATATGCTTATTTCTGTAATATCTGACAAAATATCAGGCCATTCTGTTCTGTGTCTGGGAAGTTATTTAATTTGAGGGGATTAAAGCAAATAATGTGCATGAAATCGCTCACGTCCTCCATTTTTCTCTCCTGCTTCAAATTTGTATCCCACAATGCCTTGTGCAAATGGGGAAAGCCCACCATGTGATGCATGACGTAGTATCTTTTATTGCATAATGGTGAAGCAGGAAAAAATGGCGGAGAATTTAGGGCCACCTGGAGATAAATTCATTCATTGTTCTTTTTTAAAAAGCTTAATAAAATTGGAAGTCTGTGATTCAAATTCAGTAGCTTTCGGTCCACTAAACAAAAATAATTTGGTGTCAGGAAAATTCTTTTTATGACCTACATTTGAAAAATCTGAAAGGCAGTCTAGCTTTAATGACCAAGAAGACCTTAAATTCTAACAACCAGAAGTAGAGCTGAACTGAAGATTGAACTGGCAGAACAAGTCAAGTTTATTTTTATAGCACTTTTAACAATAGACATTGTCGCAAAGTCGATTTACAGAAATTTAAAGACTTTAAACATGAGCTAATTTTATCCCTAATCTATCCCCAATGAGCAAGCCTGTGGCGACGGTGGCAAGGAAAAACTCCCTCAGACGACATGAGGAAGAAACCTCGAGAGGAACCCATCCTCATTTGGGTGATAGCAGACAACATGATTATAAATAACTTGCTTCTATAACAGTGTCCTATAAAGTCACAGTGCAAAGTACAACTGTGTAACCAGGAAATTCATTATAGTTTTAACAAGAAGACAGTTTCGTTGATGTTATAAACTCTTCATTGATGGAAACTTGAGTGCAAAACTGTTCATGACAACTGCAGTCCTAAAGTTAGCAAGTCAACTGTAGTCCTCAGCCATAAAAGCATTACTGTAAGTGTCCAGAGCGTCCTCCAGGTGTGACTTTCAACTGTCCATATGGGGCCGTCCTCCACAGGAGCGATGCAATGAGACTCCAGCCAGATGTAGGGCATCAGGATGGATCAGGCAGGTCTGAGGAGCAGAAGAGGTCAGGATCTCAGTCTCAGGATCGACATGTAACTCAACATGCCTGCTTAACACACACACACACACACACACACACACACTTTATTACCTCGGCTGGGATGGAGTCCACCAGGGGGCGAGGTATTGTTTTCGGTGGGGTTTCTTAGTTTCTTTGTCTTTTTTGTAAATGATATTACGGGAAAACGGCTGGACCAATCTTCATGAAACTTTGAGGATAGATGGGCATTGGTCTCAAATAGAACCTCCAACATTTTGAGGGTCGCCCGGTCAAGATCAAGGTTTTTGTGGCTACTGCCTCATATACAGTGTCATTGTGCTTTAAGAATGTAAGAGTGTAACAATCGTGCAGTACGGTGAGTTCTGATTGGCTGACAGCAGTAAGCAGTACAGTGTGTTCTGATTGGCTGAGAGCAGCAGAGAATCAGAACCATGTTTATTGGTCAAGTATGTTCACACACAAGGTAAAAATCAAAGTCAAGGTCACCAGAAAGGTCAAAATCACTTTTTCGTGATATCTTCCTTCATATAAGTACTACTGGGCAAGGTTTGTTTTGCCTGACAACACTTGTTCACTTTATTTTGGTGCAGAAATCACTAATTGATTGATTGATTTGTTTGTTTGTTTATGGTCATATTTAGTTTCTAAACCAATGCTTTTTTTTTCAGTGTGATATCCCAATGTACCTGAATTCACCTTGGTAGAATTGATACATTGATATAAGTTTTCAATTTATTAGTTACTTAGTTAGTTCATCCGTCCATCAGTCAGTCAGTCAGTCAGTCAGTCAGTCAGTCAGTCAGTCCATCAGTCAGTCAGTCAGTCAGTCAGTCAGTCAGTCAGTCAGTCAGTCAGTTAGTTCGTCCGTCCGTCCATCAGTCAGTCAGTTAGTTAGTTAGTTCGTCCGTCCATCAGTCAGTCAGTCAGTCAGTCAGTCAGTTAGTCCATCAGTCAGTTAGTAGTCAGTTAGTTAGTTAGTTCATCCATCCATCCATCAGTCAGTTAGTAGTCAGTCAGTTAGTTAGTTAGTCCGTCCATCAGTCAGTCAGTCAGTCAGTTAGTTAGTCCGTCCATCAGTCAGTTAGTAGTCAGTTAGTTAGTTCATCCGTCCATCAGTCAGTTAGTAGTCAGTCAGTTAGTTAGTCCGTCCATCAGTCAGTTAGTAGTCAGTCAGTCAGTTAGTTAGTCCGTCCATCAGTCAGTTAGTAGTCAGTCAGATAGTTAGTCAGTCCATCAGTCAGTTAGTAGTCAGTCAGATAGCTAGTTAGTCAGTCAGTCAGTCAGTCTGTCCATCCGTCTGTCCATCAGTCAGTTAGTAGTCAGTCAGTCAGTCCGTCCATCCGTCTGTCCATCAGTCAGTTAGTTAGTTAGTTAGTCCGTCCATCAGTCAGTTAGTCAGTTAGTTAGTTTGTCCGTCCATCAGTCAGTTAGTAGTCAGTTAGTTAGTTCATCCGTCCATCAGTCAGTTAGTAGTCAGTCAGTCAGTTAGTTCATCCATCCATCAGTCAGTCAGTTAGTTAGATAGTTCGTCTGTCCATCAGTCAGTCAGTCAGTCAGTCAGTCAGTCAGTCAGTTAGTCCGTCCATCAGTCAGTCAGTCAGTCAGTCAGTTAGTCAATCAGTCAGTTAGTAGTCAGTTAGTTAGTTCATCCATTAGTCAGTTAGTAGTCAGTCAGATAGTTAGTCAGTTCATCAGTCAGTTAGTAGTCAGTCAGATAGCTAGTTAGTCAGTCAGTCAGTCTGTCCATCCGTCTGTCCATCAGTCAGTTAGTAGTCAGTCAGATAGTCAGTCAGTCAGTCAGTCAGTCAGTCAGTCAGTCAGTCCATCCATCCGTCTGTCCATCAGTCAGTTAGTCAGTTAGTTAGTCCGTCCATCAGTCAGTTAGTTAGTTAGTTTGTCCGTCCATCAGTCAGTTAGTAGTCAGTTAGTTAGTTAATTCATCCGTCCATCAGTCAGTTAGTCATCAGCCAGTCAGTTAGTTCGTCCATCCATCAGTCAGTTAGTAGTCAGTCAGATAGTTAGTCAGTCCATCAGTCAGTTAGTAGTCAGTCAGATAGCTAGTTAGTCAGTCAGTCAGTCTGTCCTTCCGTCTGTCCATCAGTCAGTTAGTAGTCAGTCAGATAGTTAGTTAGTCAGTCAGTCAGTCCGTCCATCTGTCTGTCCATCAGTCAGTTAGTTAGTTAGTCCGTCCATCAGTCAGTTAGTTTGTCCATCCATCAGTCAGTTAGTAGTCAGTTAGTTAGTTCATCCGTCCATCAGTCAGTTAGTAGTCAGTCAGTCAGTTAGTTCGTCCATCCATCAGTCAGTTAGTAGTCAGTCAGATAGTTAGTTAGTCAGTCCATCAGTCAGTTAGTAGTCAGTCAGATAGTTAGTTAGTCAGTCCATCAGTCAGTCAGTCAGTTAGTCCGTCCATCAGTCAGTTAGTAGTCAGTCAGTCAGTCAGTCAGTCAGTCAGTCAGTCAGTCAGTTAGTTAGTTCATCCGTCCATCAGTCAGTTAGTAGTCAGTCAGATAGTTAGTTAGTCAATCCATCAGTCAGTTAGTAGTCAGTGAGATAGTTAGTCAGTCCATCAGTCAGTCAGTCAGTCAGTCAGTCAGTTAGTCCGTCCATCAGTCAGTTAGTAGTCAGTCAGATAGTTAGTTAGTCAGTCAGTCCATCCATCTGTCTGTCCATCAGTCAGTTAGTTACTTAGTTAGTTAGTTCGTCCATCAGTCAGTTAGTAGTCAGTCAGATAGTTAGTTAGTCAGTCAGTCAGTCCATCCGTCTGTCCATCAGTCAGTTAGTTAGTTAGTTAGTCCATCCATCAGTCAGTTAGTTATGTGCATGTATTGAGACACTAGGTATAATGAGGATGAAAGACCTTTTCTGTCTGATCGGGAAACACTCACCTCCCTCAGAAGGACAACCAAAGAGTCATCTTGGTTTGTTTGTTTGTTTTCCTTTCACCCAAGCAGGTAAAACCAAATACAATACTATAATACATGATCTCAATGGTTTATTATAAGCTTCTTTGAATTTTTTTCCTCTTGGAGCCTCAGTTAATTACACACAGAGTTATTTTCTTAGGCAGCGTGTGCGCGCTTATACAGGGACGTGCGCGCGTGCAGAGAGGGTGTGTGCGCGTTCACGCAGGAGTTATGGGGCAGGAAGGAAGATAATGGGAGGTGGGGAGTTGGGCACAGCTCCGGCTCACAGAGGCAGTGTTGAGTGTTGAGTGTTTAGTAGTCCTGTCATGACTGAGGGCTCTGCACTTTTATTCCTGAAAGCAGCCATGTAGCTGTGTGTGTGTGTGTGTGTGTGTGTGTATGTGTGTGTGTGGTGGGTCTCTATTCACGACCTTTACGTCTTGCAAGATGAATCCTGCACTTAAAGGTGAGTAATATATATATATATATATATATATATATATATATATATATATATATATATATATATAATTTAAGAATCTTTACTAAATTCAGAAAACAATAAGAACACATTTATTTATTTATTTATTTATTTAGCATCACCATAAAATCAGGATATGGAAAACATCAGATTTTTTTTTCTACTTAAATTTTCCTTTTTTAAAAAAATATAAATACAGGACACACAGTATTGTCCATAATAATTGTGTACACTGTGTATTTGATCCAGCTTACACATTCATGCCATGAGAAAAGCTCTAACACTCAGTCCTGCTGTAAACAGTCGACCTGCTGAAGTGAAATAGTTCTGTGTATATTCATATTCATATCCATACTGTATCGCTGTTTTTATTGATTAATCATCTGACCTTGCATTTGTTTCTGGATTCAAAAGAAAGAAAAAACAGGTATCCTGTCATCCTGACTACTTCAGACTGAAGAAAGCGGTGATTCAAATGATGAAGTAATTCAAATTAAATGACCTGAAATTTAATGTAAAGCTTATGAAAGGAATATACTCGAGAAATCACATCATGCCACAGACAAGAACAGGCTTTAAAGCTTCTTTAAAGGTCTTATGTGACAGGAACTCTTTCTGATGGCAAACGAAGAGCCAATAAGAGCTTTGTTTGATATGACTGTGTATTATTTGGGGCCATTTAGATCTGAGGAAGTTTATTCCACCACATCAGCAAAGAACCAGGATACTGAATCAGCGTTTGTTTTTGGTTTAACATTATGAGCATGTTAAGACCTCAGAAGGACACTACAGTCACTAGATAAAGGTAGGAGTCGGTGTAATTTTAAATATCTGTTGCAGAGATCTTTGAACCCTGAAAACACAAGAACAAGTAGATTCTGGAGTCAGAAAGAGTCATATTCCTCAAATCTGCAGAATCAATAGTTGCTAATGTGATCAGAGGAGCTAGGATCATCTAGGATTACATCAAGGCTCTTAGTTGAGTGTGTATATGTTAGACTGTGAGCATAATCAGGGATAGAGTTAAGATTTTTCGTTCTGGATCCAGGAACCCACATGACTGGCCAAATTGGGGTCCCTGGCATCTTTATGGGTCCCAAATACTTTATATAGTTTTGTATATAACAGTCAGAGGAAATGTACACGGGTCCGTCTCAGAAACTGCTCTCTCATTTGGGACATTATGATCAAAAAATTAATTTTCTAATTTTACTATTTTTTTTGCATTTACCTAACACTCAATGTGCCTTTTGTCATGTTTAATAAGAATAAAGATAGCATCTTGCTTTATCTGGCCTCCACTGTGGAAATTTTTTTTGATTACAATCAGGGCTTTGAACCGGTTCAAGGAACGAAAACGAAAACCGGGAACTTTTTCTATTTCACATGGAACAGAAACGAAACCAGAAACTTCATTATTTTTTATGTTCCGGAACAGAAACGCTTATTAAAAATAATGGTAACCGGTTAATACCGGTTTTTATTTCGTTCCTCAAAGTTTCCGTAGCCTACAAGTAAAAAAGCCATTCTCCTCCTGCGCAAGTTTCTATGACCCGCTGGGGTTCACTTCCTGTGTGACGTTCGCTGACTGAATGGAGAGAGCGGGAAGGTGGACTACTATCACGTCTCCACGTGATAATAAGTGAGTAAGTGCATTACTGAGTGTCTGAGCAAAGAAGAGCCTGAACGTTGCAACTTTACTTTAATTCTTTGTTACTGTGATCCTCGTAGATTTTGTCTGCGGGATGATTTTTGGTGATCCTCGTAGATTTTGTCTGCGGGACGATTTTATTTGGTGATCCTCGTAGATTGTGTCTGCGGGACGATTTTTGGTGATCCTCGTGGAAGAGCCACGGGAAGAATGCGCTTTATGAGTTAAACCCATAATAATAATTAATCTCGAGGCTGATTAACTTTATTTCATTTTATTATTTTATTTCTACTGTTTAATTCTTATTATTTTTCTTCCCCAATTATTTTATGTAATTTTATTTTCTATTGTTTACTGTTCTGCTTTTACTTCTGTAAAGCACATTGAACTGCCACTGTGTATGAAATGTGCTATATAAATAAACTTGCCTTGCCTTGCCTCCCTATTGGCTGTTTGTAAAAATGTATCAGTTGTTGCCCTTCCCACGGGAATCATCGCGGACTCGAGAGACGAGACCTGACGAGTTAGTTCGTTGGTAGCAGAACAAAATGTCTGGACACAAATCGGGTTTTCAGAAAAGGAAAGAAAATAAACGGAGGGTTGAAAATACAAAAAAGGAGGCAGAAAATGCAAAACGAGTTTTAAGGTAGGACAAATGGTTACTTTTTAAGGCAGCCCGCCGTGGCTGCAGGCTTTCAGTTGTGTCATTGAATGGTTACTTTTCTGAGGCAGCCCGCCGTGGCTGCCTGCAGGCTTATTTATTATAGCCCATTTAGTTAAAATAGTTGATATAAAATGTTTATAGTTATAGTTATGTGATGGTTGTCCTGATTTAGACTGGTGTTTTTTTTTGGGGGGGGGGGTTGCGCGATGTTGCACCCGGGTCCAGATTAGGGCAGAACCGGCCCTGGCTACGTTTCAGGTGTAGTTTGTTTTATGTATGTATGTACTTGCATAGATGTGTACTTGGTCTTCCAATATGGCGCCTAACAAAATCTCGCGGCACGGTGACATCATGCGGTAGCCCTCTATAGGGCCTGACTAGCCTTTGGTAACACACTAAACGAATTCTCTTTCATTTTTGGCACTTTTTCTGTTTGTGTAGATGGGAAGACATACTGAGAATCCAAATCGCCAACATTTGAAATAATAATAATTGTTTTGAATTATTTCTTGTCTTATTTAATGAAGGTTGTAATAGAATTAGCCTACATTTGGCTTAAGCTGGATGAGACAGAGACATAACTTTATAGCCATTTGTTAAACAGCTGACAGGGAACGTAATTAACCGTTCCGGGAACGAAATTTTTTTGTTCTAACCGGTTCGGGAACGCCTATTTAATGGTGGAACCCAAAACCGGAAACGTTAAAATTCCGTTTCTGTTCGGAACGAACCAATAGGAAAAAAATTCTGGTTCAAAGCCCTGATTACAATTCAAATGCTTTTGTAAAATTGATTTCCATATAAAATAACTCCATCATGAAGAATTAAAGCCCCTCCTTCACAGATGAGTGAAAATATTGAATAAATTTCCTCTTTTTGATTGCTTGGCTTAAAAATGCCAAGTTATGATGACTGAATTGATTATTCACTTAAATATGAATAATATGATACAGTTTGGGTATTTGATATGGCGAAATAGGACACAATGGAAAAATCAAGAACACACCAGAAAGATGAGAATAACGGCGGTGATAAAAGAACAGCGACTGTACCGGCTGAAGGTTGCGCGGGTCTCTGCTGCGGCGCGCGAGCAACGGGACATCACTACCGCACCGGACGGAGCATGTGGCCGTAGATTCTATCAAAAGTTCGATCTAAATTGACCATGGTTGCAAAATATTGGCCAAAAATACACAAACACTACAAAATATGAAAGTAAGATGAAAAAAAAAACATTCTATTGCCTTATACTGCAAGATTAAAACAAAATAAAACTGTCAAAACTCACCTTTTCAGTGATGGAAAAGGAAATCTTTTGGTGGAGACGGTGGGGACCTCGACTGGCTATCGTAGCCTGCAGGGAATCGGCCGTCAGACGTTCTGTCGCATGTCCCAGACCCGGTGAAATGTAACTGAATTGTCTTGGCCAGGCCTAAGGGTCCCATCTGCATCTCATCATTGCTGAGGAGTGTGCTCCCATCACCCAATCAAGCATCCAGCCAGAGCAGGTCATGATATATTTTTTACCATATTAACATGCCATTGTGCGTCATGCCTGATGTAAAGACTCTCGTCTCTGCGAGCCTACCACACAGATCTAATACTTGTCATTTTTAGGGCATACCTAACAACGTGTTTTCTTTCTCTCCCCCCCCATCTGTCCCTCTGAGTTACATGTTGATCCTGGGATTGAGATGCTGGCCTTTTCTGCCCCTCGGACCTGCTTGATCCATCCTGGTGCCCTGTGTCTGGTCGGAGTTTTATCGCCCCACTCCTGTGAAGGACGGCCCCATGAGGACAGTTGAGGGTTATACCTGTTAAAACTGTTAATATTATAGTCAGGCTGTCTGTTGTTGCCCAAATGAGGATGGGTTCCCTTTTGAGTCTGGTTCCTCTCGAGGTTTCTTCCTCATGTCGTCTGAGGGAGTTTTTCCTTGCCACCGTCGCCACAGGCTTGCTCATTGGGGATAGATTAGGGATAAAATTAGCTCATGTTTTAAGTCGTTCAAATTCTGTAAAGCTGCTTTGCGACAATGTTTATTGTTAAAAGCGCTGTACAAATAAACTTGATTTGATTTGATTTGACTTGATAACGTCCGAACAGATCACCCGCGTAACAGAAAGACCGCAAATGGAAGCACGATCAACTTCTAACTGTTGGAGTGGAAAATTCCATTCTACACATGCAAATTGTTAATGTGTGTCCTTCCCCGCACACAAATAACACGCTACGGTAAAAAATAGACCACAACTCATTTTATAGCTCAGAAATTCATAGAAGACCAGCTACCATCGTAACATATTCTGTAAGAAATATATTCTATATCTAACTTTCAGCTTTCGTTTTAAAAAACAACATTGCAGATTTATAACTAAATTTTTATGTGGCGCAGTGATTTTAAGTTCCTACTTTTGGTGAGGTAGTGACCTCGACCCTGAGGCTTTCCGTTTAGATCAAAACACGATCGTATTGGTTTCGGGTCTGCGGAAAATGGAGTTATAACGGTGATCAAATATTTTGCATGATGTTTTATTACAGTTATGATTATTCTGTGAGCGCACCAATCCTTAGGTGTATAAAGTGACAGCTTAAAATACAATTAGTGATAACTGTAGACTTTTCAGTGGACTGCAACCTTTTTAAGGGAAAGCGATGCAGTCAACCATTTATCATGTCCCAGATCAAGCCGCCATTTTTCCACAAATTTGCAGAATTTTTGCCAAATTCTGAAGAGTATTCACATCAAATATTTAGTTTTATCTGTATTATTTCTTTCATTATTTTATTTCAAATTAAAACCAACATCACCATTCAAAACCGTATAGTTTATTGACTGTGAGTATATTTAGTGGGGGACCCCTACAGTACCCAGTTTCTGAGACAGACCCATATCAATACGGTCGCAGTGTTTCTTTTTTTTTTTTCTGACAATCTAGGGAGTTAAAGTGTTTTCGGTCATTCTTTGTGAATGGTTAACCTTTGGCGACCATGATGCTGTGACCTTTTCGCTTTTCCTTTGTTTGTTAAACAACATAATCTAACAGATTTGCCAAGGCAATCGGGAAAAATTCTTCAAGTCGGAGCATTGCATCCCAGGAAGCATTAAAATTCTGAACATGCATTTTTTTTGTGCATAAAAATACATGATTTCTGCGTTAACGTGATCCCTGATAGTTTGAGTAAAAAAATTAAAACACAGATATTTAAACACGGTAAATACATCTTTCTTTGTCAGGTAGCTCTGTGAGATAGAGTAGGAAAGTGGAAATTAATCTAATAATGCAATAAGTGCTAACATGATATGCAAACTGGGTTGATTTCTGATTTTTGTTCTAAATTGTTTTAACTGATGCCATGCCTTCAGTGTACGACTTCTGCATTTGACAGGTTTGCATCAGTTTCCATGTCTTATTACTAGAATAAATTAATTTCATACCATTTCATATCTTTACTATGTATTCCTTATTTCTAAGAATATAATGATAATAATAATGATTCTAAACTTCAAGAGAGAAAAATATCCAGCTAAGCTAATCACCATTAATGACAAAAAGATAGAAAATGTGAAGGATTTCACCTACAGTGGATATAAAACGTCTACACACCCCGTTAAAATGATAGGTTTTTCTGATGTATGAGACCACGATAAATAATTTCAAAAATTTCCCTGCCTTTAATGTGACCTATAACCTGTACAATTCAATTGAAAAACAAACAAATCTGTTCAGGGGAAAGACGTAAAAAATGTACAATAAGCTGGTTGCATAAGTGTGCACACCCTTAAACTAATACTTTGTTGAAGCACCTTTTGATTTCATTACAGCATTCAGTCTTTTTGGGTTCACACCTGCCATCAATTAAAATGACTCTGATTAACCCCAAATAAAGTTCAGACATTTACTCAGTTGCTCCTCCAGCAAAAGCCAGGGTTCACAGAGAGCTTACAAAGCACCAAAGGGATCTCATTGTTGAAAGGTATCAGTCAGGAGAAGGGGACAAAAACATTTCCATGGCATTAGATATACCATGGAGCACAGTGAAGACCGTCATCAAGAAGTGGAGAAAATATGGGACAACAGTGACATTACCGAGAACTGGACGTCCCTCCAAAATTGATGAAAAGACAAGACGAAAACTGGTCAGGGAGGCTGCCAAGAGGCCTACAGCAACACTGAAGGAGCTGCAGGAATTTCTGGCAAGTACTGGTTGTGTACTACATGTGACAACAATCTCCTGTATTCTCCATATGTCTGGACTATGAGGTAAGGTCAAAGAAAAGCATCCAGGCCTGGCTACATTTTGCAAAAAAATGCATCAACTCTCCCAAAGGCATGTGGGAAAATGTGTCATGGTCTGATGAAACCAAGGTTGAACTTTTTGGACACAATTCCAAAAGGTACGTTTGGCGCAAAAACAACACTGCGCATCACCAAAAGAACACCATACCCACGGTGAAGCATGGTGGTGGCAGCATCATGTTTTGGGGTTGTTTTTCTTCAGCTGGAACAGGGGCTTTAGTCAAGGTGGAGGGAATTATGAACAGTTCTAAATACCAGCCAATTTTGGCTCAAAACCTTCAGGTATCTGCTAGAAAGATGAAGATGAAGAGGAATTTCATCTTTCAGCACGACAATGACCCCAAAAAAGTTTTGGAACGGCCCAGCCAGAGCCCAGACCTAAAGCCAATTGAAAATCTGTGGGGTGACCTGAAGAGGGCTGTACACAAGAGACGCCCTCACAATCTGACAGATTTGGAGCACTTTTTCAAGGAAGAGTGGGCAAATATTGCCAAGTCTAGATGTGGCAGGCTGACGGACTCTGACCCAAAAAGACTGAATGCTGTAATTAAATCAAAAGGTGCCTCAACAAAGCATTAGTTTAAGGGTGTGCACATTTACGCAACCAGCTTATTGTACGTTTTTTTTTTTTAATTTTTTATGTTTTCCCCCTAACAGATTTGTTTGTTTTTCAATTAAATTGGACAGGTTGTATGTCACATTAAAGGTGGGAAAAGTTTTGAAATTATTTATCGTGGTCTCATTTTTTTACATCAGAAAAACCTATCATTTTAATGGGGTGTGTACACTTTTTATATCCACTGTACTTAGGTGGTGTTGTAACTTATTCTTAACCTGGAACATCAGATTAGGAGATTGAGAGAAGAATTGGGCTAGCGCACAGCAAATTTGCCAAAATGAAGAAGCTGCTCTGCGATTACCATCTTAAATGAAATATCAGGATGAAGTTCTTCTACACCTACGTCAGAAGCCGGCTATGTTACTGCTGTGAGTCATGGACTCTTACACAAAGACAGTATGAAGGACTTGAGTCAGTATACACTCAGTTTCTTAGATGTATGATCCGGGGTGGAATGTCGAGAAAGTCATCACGCAAAGAAACAGAGGAAGCAAGAAAGAGATGGAAAGCTAATAACGAGGAGAGTGGTGCTGGCATCAACTGGGCATGGAAGTTCAACACGGAGAAGATTTTGACAATATGTCAAGCAGAGAAAATATCTGAGTAGATCAAGAAAAGAAGCCCTGTGATGACCTGGCGACTTGTCCAGGGTGTACCCCACCTTTCGCCCGTAGTCAGCTGGGATAGGCTCCAGCTTGCCTGCGACCCTGTAGAACAGGATAAAGCGGCTAGAGATAATGAGATGAGATGAGATCAAGAAAAGAAATGTCAACTGGGTTGCTCATGTGCCGAGGGCATCCGATGAAATATGAACAAAACGTCTGATGTTTGTGGATGAAAGGTATACAAAGACCGGATACCATCACAAAACGGTTCTGGAAACTGTAATCAAAATCCAAGAAGATTTGGAGAAAAACGATAGAAACATATTTCAAAGAAAGCTTATCTAAAAGGAAGAGAGATGGTCAAACTAACTTAGGCTACATCCACACAACAACGGCAACGAGATTTTTTTTTTTAGCGGGTAAAAAAAATATCCCGTCCACATGGGCAACGGATCAGTAAAATATTAGGTACATATGGCAACGCAACGCTTGCTGAAAACGATGCAATACACATGCCACACCTCTACGTGCGCTGTAAGACGGTCCCATCGGAGACACCAGAACAATAGAAGAAGTAGGACGCATGCGCATAAACCCCTTCTTCTACCCGGCGTGATGACTTGTTCTAGTCATGTGGTTGTGACGTCATCGTAAACAAATCCGTTCTACTCATCCAGACGACTTCGCAACGGCGCCGTTGCCAGATTTTTCCACTCTGGAAACCGTTCTCAAAAAATATCGTTTTGGGGCACCCAAAACGCCGGTGCCGTGTGGACGCCAGGCCGAAATGATAAAAAATTTTATCGGATTCACCTGAATCCGTTGCCGTGTGGACAGGGCCTTAGAACAAGTTAGTGCCTTAAGTTCCGAAAGGAATAATAGGTTAAGAACTATGTATGGATAAATGTTATTTGAGCAAAAATGTGTTAAAAATATATATGTGAGTGAGAGGTGAGAAAGAAAACTACTTTATGGAGAGCAAGCTGGGAGCAGAACCTGAGACATTGGGCTTCAATACTACCACTACTTCTACAGTGTCTTGCAAAAGTATTCATCCCCCTTGGTGTTTGTTCTGTTTTGTCGCATTACAAGCTGCCAT
This sequence comes from Neoarius graeffei, assembly GCF_027579695.1. Classification (NCBI taxonomy): domain Eukaryota; kingdom Metazoa; phylum Chordata; class Actinopteri; order Siluriformes; family Ariidae; genus Neoarius; species Neoarius graeffei. The sequence continues at coordinate 55,635,059 of NC_083586.1, forward strand.
TAAAATGGATTTTTGGAGGGTTAGCACCATTTGATTTACACAACATGCCGACCACTTTAAAGGTACACATTGCTGTTTTATTGTGACACAAACAATAATTAAGAAGAAAAAACAGAAATCTGGAGTGTGCATAGGTATTCACCCCCCAAAGTCAATACTTTGTAGAGCCACCTTTTGCTCCAATTAAAGCTGCAAGTCTCTTGGGGTATGTCTCTATTAGCTTAGCACATCTAGCCACTGGGATTTTTGCCCATTCCTCAAGGCAAAACTGCTCCAACTCCTTCAAGTTAGATGGGTTGCGTTGGTGTCCAGCAATCTTCAAGTTATGCCACAGATTCTCAATTGGATTGAGGGCTGGGCTTTGACTAAGCCATTCCAAGACATTTAAATAATATTTCCCTTTAAATCACTCCAGTGTAGCTTTAGCAGTATGTTTAGGGTCATTGTCCTGTTGGAACGTGAACCTTCGTCCCAGTTTCAAACCTCTGGCCGACTCAAACAGGTTTTCCTCCAGAATTGCCCTGTATTTAGTGCCATCCATCTTTCCTTCAGTCCTGACCATCTTTCCTGTCCCTGCAGATGAAAAATATCCCCACAGCATGATGCTGCCACCACCATGCTTCACTGTAGGAATGGTGTTCTCAGGGTATTGGGTTTGCACCACACATGGCATTTCCCCTGATGGCCAAAAAGTTCAATTTTAGTCTCATTTGACCAGAGAATCTTCTTCCATGTGTTTGGGGAGTCTGCCACATGTTGTTGGGCAAACTCCAAACCTGTTTTCTTTAAGCAATTAATTTTTTCTGGCCACTTTTCCATAAAGCCCCACTCTGTGGAGTGTACAGCTTAAAGTGGTCCTATGGACAGATACTCCCATCTCCGCTGTGGATCTTTGCAGCTTCTTCAGTGTTATCTTTGTTGCATCTCTGATTAATGCCCTCCTTGCCCGATCTGTGAGTTTTGGTGGGCGGGGCCTTCTCTTGTCAGGTTTGTAGTGGTGCCATATTCTTTCCATTTTGCTATAATGGATTTAATGGCGCTCTGTGGGATATTCAAAGTTTGGGATATTTGTTTATAACCCAACCCTGATCTATACTTCTCCACAACTTTGTCTCTGACCTGTTTGGAGGCTCCTTGGTTTTCATGTTGCTTGCTTAGTCGTGTTGCAGAGTCAGGGTCCTTCCAGAACAGGTTGACCTCATGTGACAGATCATGTGACACTTTGATTGCACACAGGTGGATGAATACTTTTGCAAGACACTGTAGTTCTACTACTAATAATCATAATGTTACTAATTTTAGGTAAGATTTTTATGCTAACTGTCACTAGCATTTTGAAGTTTTTGCTGAAATCCTCGCTTCATGAAGGAAAACAGTAATCCAAAAGGCTGCTATGCTCTTAACTGTGACTTTAATAGCACAAAAAAAACCCAATTCCTGCCTTTATTGTTTGTCACAATTTGTTGGATTCTTATTTGGCTGTGGCAAAAAGAAACGAAGCCAGCTATTTCATTTCCAAACAGGCTGAACCTATAAACCACACAGTTCAGTTTCTCAAAGGATGCTTCCCGGTCAGTTCCCAAACCACATGGGCTACCACTGTACTAAACCGCAGGTCAGAACAGCATTCACACTGATTGCTGTGGTTACATTCAAGCTGGGTATTATTTTGACACGGGCCACTATTTTGTGCGATACTGTAGTACGCTGCCCTTTAGTTGAGGTGTGTAAAGGGAGTGGGGCTGCTATAACCACAACCTCGCCACTGTGAGTGAACTTCCTGGCAGCGTGGGTGCTTGAGGTTAAACACCAGACTCTTTTAATAGCACAGCAGGGGCAGGGCTCAGCATAAAATAGAGCAAAATGTATTTTAATCTCTAATGTTTACAGTGGCCTTGCAGGTAAGGTTGGTTTGTTACAGCTGCAGGAGTGAGGCATTCCATTCCCGAGCTAAATCAATATATGTACAATGGGGCAAAAAAGTATTTAGTCAGTCACCAATTGTGCAAGTTCTCCCACTTAAAAAGATGAGAGAGGCCTGTAATTTTCATCATAGGTACACTTCAACTATGAGAGACAAAATGAGAAAAAAAAATCCAGAAAATCACACTGTCTGATTTTTAAAGAATTTATTTGCAAATTATGGTGGAAAATAAGTATTTGGTCAATAACAAAAGTTCATCTCAATACTTTGTTATATACCCTTTGTTGGCAGTGACAGAGGTCAAATGTTTTCTGTAAGTCTTCACAAGGTTTTCACACACTGTTGCTGGTATTTTGGCCCATTCCTCCATGCAGATCTCCTCTAGAGCAGTGATGTTTTGGGGCTGTCGCTGGGCAACACGGACTTTCAACTCCCTCCAAAGATTTTCTATGGGGTTGAGATCTGGAGACTGGCTAGGCCACTCCAGGACCTTGAAATGCTTCTTACGAAGCCACTCCTTCGTGCCTGGGTGGTGTGTTTGGGACCATTGTCATGCTGAAAGACCCAGCCACGTTTCATCTTCAATGCCCTTGCTGATGGAAGGAGGTTTTCACTCAAAATCTCACGATACATGGCCCCATTCATTCTTTCCTTTACATGGATCAGTCGTCCTGGTCCCTTTGCAGAAAAACAGCCCCAAAGCATGATGTTTCCACCCCCATGCTTCACAGTAGGTATGGTGTTCTTTGGATGCAACTCAGCATTCTTTCTCCTCCAAACACGACAAGTTGAGTTTTTACCAAAAAGTTCTATTTTGGTTTCATCTGACCATATGACATTCTCCCAATCCTCTTCTGGATCATCCAAATGCTCTCTAGCAAACTTCAGATGGGCCTGGACATGTACTGGCTTAAGCAGGGGGACACGTCTGGCACTGCAGGATTTGAGTCCCTGGCGGCGTAGTGTGTTACTGATGGTAGCCTTTGTTACTTTGGTCCCAGCTCTCTGCAGGTCATTCACTAGGTCCCCCCATGTGGTTCTGGGATTTTTGCTCACCGTTCTTGTGATCATTTTGACCCCACGGGGTGAGATCTTGCGTGGAGCCCCAGATCGAGGGAGATTATCAGTGGTCTTGTATGTCTTCCATTTTCTAATAATTGCTCCCACATTTGATTTCTTCACACCAAGCTGCTTACCTATTGCAGATTCAGTCTTCCCAGCCTGGTGCAGGTCTACAATTTTGTTTCTGGTGTCCTTTGACAGCTCTTTGGTCTTGGCCATAGTGGAGTTTGGAGTGGGACTGTTTGAGGTTGTGGACAGGTGTCTTTTATACTGATAACAAGTTCAAGCAGGTGCCATTAATACAGGTAACGAGTGGAGGACAGAGGAGCCTCTTAAAGAAGAAGTTACAGGTCTGTGAGAGCCAGAAATCTTGCTTGTTTGTAGGTGACCAAATACTTATTTTACTGAGGAATTTACCAATTAATTCATTAAAAATCCTACAATGTGATTTCCTGGATTCTTTCCCCCATTCTGTCTCTCATAGTTGAAGTGTACCTATGATGAAAATTACAGGCCTCTCTCATCTTTTTAAGTGGGAGAACTTGCACAATTGGTGGCTGACTAAATACTTTTTTGCCCCACTGTATATTCTCAATTTAGCAGGCCCACTTAGCATTAAAAACAACCACTGACACAAAAGAAATTGTCCAGATATTCCCCCTTGATTGATTGATTGATTGATTGATTGATTGATTGATTGATTGATTGATTGATTTTATTTTGAATTGATAGACAATAAAATCCAAAGGATGACACGCTAAAGTGAAAAACACTTATTACCAACATGGTCGTTGATGTTAAGACATAAAACATAAAAACAATAAAACACAAAACTTAACACAGACAAGTCCAAGAACATTACTAAAACAAAATGGGACAAATCATATAAAATAATCAATTGCCCTACGCTACAAAGAGAAAAATCTCACCAAATTGATTATGAATCGGTTACTCTATTCTATAAAAAAGTCTTAACCTGATTTCTAAAAGGCCCTCTGATATTTAAGATTTTAATGGAAAGTGGTAAACTATTCCATAACATGATACCAGTGTAGAAAAAAGTGCGTGTGGCTGCATTATTGACTCAGGGCACTTTAGAAGAGCGGACACTGGCCCCAGTGTTATGATTATGCTGTGTATAATCCATTGTTATATGAGAGCATAAATATTTGGGAGCATACCCATTCGTGACATTATACATATGATTTAACTTAACTGCTCCACTCTGAGATACAACCCCGATTCCAAAAAAGTTGGGACAAAGTACAAATTGTAAATAACAACGGAATGCAATAATTTACAAATCTCAAAAACTGATATTGTATTCACAATAGAACATAGACAACATATCAAATGTCGAAAGTGAGACATTTTGAAATTTCATGCCAAATATTGGCTCATTTGAAATTTCATGACAGCAACACATCTCAAAAAAGTTGGGACAGGGGCAATAAGAGGCTGGAAAAGTTAAAGGTACAAAAAAGGAACAGCTGGAGGACCAAATTGCAACTCATTAGGTCAACTGGCAATAGGTCATTAACATGACTGGGTATAAAAAGAGCATCTTGGAGTGGCAGCGGCTCTCAGACGTAAAGATGGGAAGAGGATCACCAATCCACCTAATTCTGCGCCGACAAATAGTGAAGCAATATCAGAAAGGAGTTCGACAGTGTAAAATTTTAAAGGGTTTGAACATATCATCATCTACAGTGCATAATATCATCAAAAGATTCAGAGAATCTGGAAGAATCTCCGTGCGTAAGGGTCAAGGCCGGAAAACCATACTGGGTGCCCGTGATCTCCGGGCCCTTAGACGGCACTGTATCATATACAGGCATGCTTCTGTATTGGAAATCACAAAATGGGCTCAGGAATATTTCCAGAGAACATTATCTGTGAACACAATTCACCGTGCCATCCGCCGTTGCCAGCTAAAACTCTATAGTTCAAAGAAGAAGCCGCATCTAAACATGATCCAGAAGCACAGATGTCTTCTCTGGGCCAAGGCTCATTTAAATTGGACTGTGGCAAAGTGGAAAACTGTTCTGTGGTCAGACGAATCAAAATTTGAACTTCTTTATGGAAATCAGGGACGCCGTGTCATTCGGACTAAAGAAGAGAAGGACGACCCAAGTTATTAGCGCTCAGTTCAGAAGCCTGCATTTCTGATGGTATGGGGTTGCATTAGTGTGTGTGGCATGGGCAGCTTACACATCTGGAAAGACACCATCAATGCTGAAAGGTATATCCAGGTTCTAGAGCAACATACGCTCCCATCCAGACGACGTCTCTTTCAGGGAAGACCTTGCATTTTCCAACATGACAATGCCAAACCACATACTGCATCAATTACAGCATCATGGCTGCGTAGAAGAAGGGTCCGGGTACTGAACTGGCCAGCCTGCAGTCCAGATCTTTCACCCATAGAAAACATTTGGCGCATCATAAAACGGAAGATACGACAAAAAAGACCTAAGACAGTTGAACATCTAGAATCCTACATTAGACAAGAATGGGTTAACATTCCTATCCCTAAACTTGAGCAACTTGTCTCCTCAGTCCCCAGACGTTTACAGACTGTTGTAAAGAGAAAAGGGGATGTCTCACAGTGGTAAACATGGCCTTGTCCCAACTTTTTTGAGATGTGGTGTTGTCATGAAATTTAAAACCACCTAATTTTTCTCTTTAAATGATACATTTTCTCAGTTTAAACATTTATGTCATCTATGTTCTATTCTGAATAAAATATGGAATTTTGAAACTTCCACATCATTGCATTCCGTTTTTATTTACAATTTGTACTTTGTCCCAACTTTTTTGGAATCGGGGTTGTATACTGGCAGCAGTCCTACCTTTTTAAATACCTTTTAATACCGGATAACATTATTTTGCATCACTTGCAGTTTGTTTTTAAGTTTAGCTGACAATCCACAATACCAAGCAGAACATGCAAAACGAAGTATACTTCAAGTTCATTTTATTAAGTATCCTTAAGTAAAGTTAAAGTATATTTCCTTAAGTATACTTTTGTGTACCGAGTATACTGATATCAATGTACTTACAGTATACTTGTAAGTAAACTAATCTAATTTGACTAAATTGGCCCACTTTTAGTTTATAAAAAGTATACTTTAAGTCTAAGAGAAGTAAACTTTGAGTATACAACTAGTATTTTTTTTATTTTGTACTGCAAGTATACCACAAGTAAACTTATATACTAGTAGTTTACTAGTTCTATACTTGTAGTCTACTCTTTAGTTTACAAAACCATACTTCATAGTGTACTGGAAATATACTATGAGTTTTCTTGTTTTATATTTCTAGTCCACTTTTTAGTTTACTACAAGTATACTTTGTAGTATACTGGAAATATACTATTGGTTTACTCGTTACACACTTCTCGTCCACTTTCTGCCACTGGTATATGATTTTACTGATGAAATTTGACTTGTTTTTTGATGAAATTGTAAAAATTCAGATGAATTTTGGTGATGGTGTATAATGACAGCCAGTATGATTCAAGTCTGTCACAATGTTCTCACCTTTCTTTTCAAATTTGTTGGCAAATAAAATTAGAGAAATGTTTATCTGTCTCTTTGTGGGTTAATAACACTATGTACATAAAAGATAAGTTTAAGTTCCAACACTGTTTACTCTTAAGTTATTCCACTCCAGAGCCGACCGCAAACTTATGGTACATGTAGGTTTAAAAGATGGGATTTAAAACATCCCTTACAAAAAAGAAGTTTATTGAAGTGTGCTTCTAATATACTTCTTTTAAACTAAAAAGTAAGAGAGTATGCTTTCAGTTTACTTTTTGTTTACTTATCAGAGATATACTTAATAAAGTTATACATAAGTATACTTGGCTTATATTGAAAAGTATTTCGAAAAGTCTAAGTATATTAAGCTTATACTTAAACTTTTGATCAAGATATAAAGTATTAAAATATTTCTGCCTTATGTTTAAATGTACTCGCCCTGTAGTTGTGCTTATCCTTTTGATAGTAGCCTATAAAATACTTCTTTTTCACACATATTGGCTTCTTTGTGATATATGGCAGCATGTTTTAAATCCCATCTTTTAAACTTACATGTACCATAAGTTTGTGGTCGGCTCAAAACACTTAAGTTGTCTCCTGGTAGTGTGCATGAGGTAAGGGTTAGGGCTAGAAAACTAATAGTATACCTAGAAGGGTAATTGCAGTATACTTCAAAACTAAAACGTGGACTAGATGTATATAACCAGTAACTAATAGTATATTTCCAATATGCTATAAAATATACTTTTATAAACTAAAAAGTGGACTAGAAGTGTGTAACGAGTAAACTAATAGTAAATTTCCAGTACACTATGAAGTACGCTTTTGTAAACTAAAGAGTGGACTACAAGTATAGAACTAGTAAACTACTAGTATATAAGTTTACTTGTGGTATACTTGCAGTACAAAATAAAAAAATACTAGTTGTATACTCAGAGTTTACTTCTCTTAGACTTAAAGTATACTTTTTATCAACTAAAAGTGGGCCAATTTAGTCCCAAGAAGTATGCAAAAGTATACTTAAGGAAATATACTTTAACTTTACTTAAGTATATGTAATAAAATGAACTTGAAGTATACTTCTTTTTGATAAGGGTATGCATGTTCTGCTTGGTACTGTGGATTGTCAGCTTGTATATCTTGATCAAAAGTTTAAGTATAAGCTTAATATACTTTGACTTTTCTATATACTTTTCAGTATAAGCCAAGTATACTTATGTATAACTTTATTAAGTATATCTCTGATAAGTAAATAAAAAGTAACCTGAAAGCATACTCTCTTATTTTTAGTTCAGATGAAGTCTACTAGAAGCACACTTTAATAAACTTTTTTTTTTTGTAAGAGTAGTCGAAGTGGCATTGAATCAATGATAAGACAAGTAATTCCTTGATAGAAAATTCCAAATGCTTTGTCCTACAAAAAATAAATTTCAATTTACTGGCACACTTGGATAATATTTTGGCAGCAACAGATTCACAAGTTAGTGACTGTTCTAATGTTAACCCTGAATATGTAACGCTTGCTTGTGACACTATTTCAGTGCCATTACATGTAACCTTTTTCACAACTTCCTCTTAGTTCCAAATAAAATGGACTCAGTTTTACCCAGATGTCTTGAGAGCTTATTGTCAATAAGCCACTTGCTAACTCTCTCTAACTGTCTACCAAGAGTATTCTCAATCTCACTGACATCACTCCGAGGAACCAGTAATGCAGAGGCATTGACATATAAAAGAAGCTTAGATTTCACTGCAGATGGTGTATCACTGATATACACTACCGTTCAAAAGTTTGGGGTCACGCAGACAATTTTGTGTTTTCCATGAAAAGTCACACTTTTATTTACCACCATAAGTTGTAAAATGGGGTGGGACGGTGGTGTAGTGGTTAGCGCTGTCGCCTCACAGCAAGAAGGTCCAGGTTCGAGCCCCGTGGCTGGCGAGGGCCTTTCTGTGCGGAGTTTGCATGTTCTCCCCGTGTCCGTGTGGGTTTCCTCCGGGTGCTCCGGTTTCCCCCACAGTCCAAAGACATGCAGGTTAGGTTAACTGGTGACTCTAAATTGACTGTAGGTGTGAATGTGAGTGTGAATGGTTGTCTGTGTCTATGTGTCAGCCCTGTGATGACCTGGCGACTTGTCCAGGGTGTACCCCGCCTTTCACCCGTAGTCAGCTAGGATAGGCTCCAGCTTGCCTGCGACCCTGTAGAACAGGATAAAGCGGCTGCAGATAATGAGATGAGATGAGTTGTAAAATGAATAGAAAATATAGTCAAGACATTTTTCTGGCCATTTTGAGCATTTAATCGACCCCACAAATGTGATGCTCCAGAAACTCAATCTGCTCAAAGGAAGGTCAGTTTTATAGCTTCTCTAAAGAGCTCAACTGTTTTCAGCTGTGCTAACATGATTGTACAAGGGTTTTCTAATCATCCATTAGCCTTCTGAGGCAATGAGCAAACACATTGTACCATTAGAACACTGGAGTGAGAGTTGCTGGAAATGGGCCTCTATACACCTATGGAGATATTGCACCAAAAACCAGACATTTGCAGCTAGAATAGTCATTTACCACATTAGCAATGTATAGAGTGGATTTCTGATTAGTTTAAAGTGATCTTCATAGAAAAGAACAGTGCTTTTCTTTCAAAAATAAGGACATTTCAAAGTGACCCCAAACTTTTGAACAGTGGTGTAAACTGATAAAGTTTCCAGTAAAGTTTCCCGTTTCTCCAGCACTTTATCTCTAATTTTTCTACTGGAGCAGTCACGTGTGTGTGTGTGTGTGTGTGTGTGTGTGTGTGTGTGTGTGTGTGTGTGTGTGTGTGTTAACTGGAAAAACCTAATCTGTCTTCTCTTTAGTGTTGATGTTGTGCTGCTGTGCCAGGCTAGACATGAAAGCAGGGAAACAATTATGTTTTATAGTTTCCAGATGATGCTAACAGTAGTTGAAAGGTAACAACCTTGGCAGGGTGCAGGCTCTTTCCTGAAACTACACTTCAGACACACCGAATCAGCAGGCGTTTATTCAGAAAGTGGAAAAAAAAAAAGGTTCTTGAACTCACCTAGAGGATATCATGCTTATTATGCATTACAGCTCAAATCAGCTCAATTATGCATTACTGACTTCAAAAAGTCTTTGGATGGATCTAAATGACCGTCAGCATCCAACATCCAACATATATGTTGTCCATAATAGCTTTTTACATGTATGCTGCTTTAATTCCATTTCTCAGTTTAGTACAGTCCTGAGCAAAAGTCTTTTTAGACCCCCTAATTTCCATCCATTATCTGTAGCCACTTATCGCAGGCAAGCTGGAGCCTATCCCAGCTGACTACGGGCGAAAGGCGGGGTACACCCTGGACAAGTTGCCAAGTCATCGCAGGGCTGACACAGAGGCAAACAACCATTCACACTCACATTCACACCTACGGTCAATTTAGAGTCACCAGTTAACCTAACCTGCATGTCTTTGGACTGTGGGGGAAACCGGAGCACCCGGTGGAAACCCACGCGGACACGGGGAGAACATGCAAACTCCACACAGAAAGGCCCTCGCCGGCCGCTGGGCTCGAACCCAGGACCTTCATGCTGTGAGGCGACAGCGCTAACCACTACACCACCGTGCCGCCAACCCCCTATTTTATCTCATGCAAACTTTGTTATTGATTTCTATTTTATGACTTCTACATTATCGAGTCGGTACAAAAACATTTTAGAGTTCCAAACATTCGTGTTGTTTTTTTTTTCCAGCACAAAGTTAAATGTTACAGAAAAAAAAAATCTGTATCCGAGCAGCATATTACAAAAGAAGAGAGCACTTTTCGGGTTAAAAAAGAAAACATAATGAAGGCTACTGGGTTTTGGTGCAAAATTAAGAAGTGTGACAAAGTGTCCAGAAGAACTGTGGCTGGTTCTGTAAGATGCGCAGTAAAACCTACAGCTCATTTCCCGATAAAACTGCACTCACTGGACCTCATCTCATCTCATTATCTCTAGCCGCTTTATCCTGTTCTACAGGGTCGCAGGCAAGCTGGAGCCTATCCCAGCTGACTACGGGCGAAAGGCAGGGTACACCCTGGACAAGTCGCCAGGTCATCACAGGGCTGACACATAGACACAGACAACCATTCACACCTACGGTCAATTTAGAGTCACCAGTTAACCTAACCTGCATGTCTTTGGACTGTGGGGGAAACCGGAGCACCCGGAGGAAACCCACGCGGACACGGGGAGAACATGCAAACTCCACACAGAAAGGCCCTCGCCGGCCACAGGGCTCGAACCCAGGACCTTCTTGCTGTGAGGCGACAGCGCTAACCACTACACCACCGTGCCGCCCCACTCACTGGACCTGAAACTATATATTTTTTTAAAAGCAAAGTGTCGTCTCACACCAAATATTGACTTTGTTTCATTTATTATGGCTTACTGATTCCTGTTTATAGTTTTTTTTTAATGTTGAAACATTTCATTTCATTATTTTTAAGTCATTTTTGGTCCACAGCATTTCTTTACATGTGCGTAAGACTTTTGTATAGTACTGTAAATATGTGAAATCATTTTCATTGACTGACCAGAGCATAGCTTACTTAGGGCCATGATATTAACATAATCTTAAATATAAGATAGTATACAAAAGTGACATGCATATTTTTGAGTTGACTGCACCAAAATATATAAAATAATAAATGAAAAATGCCAAAAAAAATCTCCTAAAACTATAATAGCAATAACTTCTTAGTTGTTACTAAATAATTTTAGCATTTTACAGTTTCAATGCCATGCTGTAATAATTCAGCTGACCATTTAAAAATAACAGCTACAAAACAAAGTATAAATGAGATAATTAGTACTTTAAACTACTGAATTATTTACTGGGGGCCAGGCTTGTACTACTCAAGTCCAGGACTTGGACTCGAGTCCGACTTGTGCCCTAATTTTAAGGACCCGTGACTTGACTTGGACTTGAGCACTGATGACTCAGCAAGAAGGTCCGGGTTCAAGCCCTGTGGCCAGCGAGGGCCTTTCTGTGTGGAGTTTGCATGTTCTCCCCGTGTCTGCGTGGGTTTCCTCCGGGTGCTCTGGTTTCCTCCACAGTCCAAAGACATGCAGGTTAGGTTAACTGGTGACTCTAAATTGACCGTAGGTGTGAATGGTTGTCTTTGTCTATGTGTCAGCCCTGTGATGACCTGGCGACTTGTCCAGGGTGTACCCCGCCTTTCGCCCGTAGTCAGCTGGGATAGGCTCCAGCTTGCCTGCGACCCTGTAGAACAGGATAAAGCAGCTACAGATAATGAGATGAGATGCCATAATAATTTGGCATAAGATATTTATATCTACATTAAGTTTTATAATAATTTTGTGCAAGAGTGTCGCACCTGTACGCCTTGGTGCATGCATCAGATAGACTCTTGGGCCTGCTCCGGACAGCATGCACGCCAAGCGGACTCTCACATGCGCGCTGTAAATGACTTACACCTGCACAGGATTAAGGTGCAATCAGCGCACTGATATAAAAACTGTGTAAACACACTTACTTTGCGAAGTATTGAGTTGCATTGCTGACACGTTACCGAGCCTTATTTCCTTGTTTGGTTTCCTGATCCCTGATTTCCTGTTTCTCGTCTTTGATTCTGCCGAGTCTACGAGAGCCTGTTTGTGCCTCGCTTGACCTGTTGCCTGTTTCACCGTTTCACGATTTTGCCTGCCGTTCTGGATTGTTTACCATCTTCACTTGTATTAATAAACACACCTTCTGCACTTACATCTGTCTCCCAACCATCTCTGACAGAATACTTCACACTCCCTGATAAAGAGAAGCACATTCACCTGTTCATGGAACAAACTAATGTTAATGGCGCTAAAACAGTCACCGTGAAATGGTGCGCTTGGAGTCTTGGACTCGACTCGGATCAATAGTGGACTCGAATTTTTTTTTTAATGACTTGGACTTGACTCGGACTTGAATACTGTGGACTCGACACTGGACTCGGACTCAAAGTTTAGTGACTCGACTACAACACTGTTGAGGGGCTAATAACCATAATGTGATACATTATACTTATAGGCATTTAAAATAATTATTGAGATATTTTGATTAAACAGAGATTTTACAATAAGAGCTGATCTTTGTATCCTAAATGTAAAAAACAATTATCATGACTAACTGTTTCGTAACACTCAATTTTTACTGCTACAGTTACTAATTATTTTGTAACTACCATAACCTAACAGAATGGTAACATTATTTCTGGGTAAATATTTTTTGCTACCGAATAATTGATTTCATTATTTAGCTATTATTTAACCAGGAAACCGACATGTTGTTTGTTCACTGTTAAAGGTCTACCAGTTAAATGGAAACTGAAAACCACATTACTTCGGGCTACATGTTTTCATGATGGGTGAATAATGGCACCCTCACCGCAGTGATGAATAGCCTAATTAAACATGGACTGGTGATCCCTGTGGAGTAAAACACCACACCCTGATGATCACAAAGCCTTTGACATTTCTATAAGTCAAACATCTGGTTCTTTTATCCTATTAATCATGAAAGAATTTGTTATTGTGCTTTGCCCCTCATTATTTTGTTTTTGAATCACAGATTATGTTGGCTATGTTTTCAACAGACTTTCCTTACTTGTACATAATATATATATATATATATATATATATATATATATATATATATATATATATATATATATATATTGCATGGTATCTGGTCCTACTAAAAAAAGAATAGAATCAACTGAACAAGTATATTTGAGTAAACTTGATATGTATAATTTGTTCTGCAGGTTTTGATGTTTATTTCCCAAAGATTGATGACTAGCAATAAACGATGGGCATTGATTAAGATGATCTATGTGAGGAAGACAACTGACGCTGCATGAACAATTTACAAAGGAACAGTAAACCTCGGTTTCAGCATATGGTAAGTGTCTTTCAGATAATCCATGGAGGTCTATGGTGTTTACTTAATCTCTTTATATGCCTGCTGATTATGCTGTCTTGGTTGAGTCAACATCAGCAGTAGTCCATAGTAATTTTCAGGGTGGGGGTGCATGCATCTACCTGTGGTGTCTGAAGCATTGCTGTCAGTACAGCTTTAAAGCAAGCAGAGGTTTGTTAAAACCTAGGAAATTTTTTACCTCGCCCAGGATGGAGTCCATCGGGGGTGAGGTATTGTTTTTGGTGAGGTTTCGTGGCTTGTTTGTTTGTTTGATTGTTTGTTACCTCACCCGGGACGGAGTCCACCAGGGGGCAAGGTATTGTTTTCGGTGGGGTTTCTTTGTTTGTTTGTTACCTTGCCTGGGACGGAATCCACCAGGGAGCGAGGTATTGTTTTCAGTGGGATTTCTTTGTTTGTTTATTACCTCATCTGGGACAGAGTCCACCAGGGGGTGAGGTATTGTTTTTGGTGGGGTTTGTTTCTCATCTCATCTCATTATCTCTAGCCGCTTTATCCTTCTACAGGGTCGCAGGCAAGCTGGAGCCTATCCCAGCTGACTATGGGCGAAAGGCGGGGCACACCCTGGACAAGTCGCCAGGTCATCACAAGGCTGACACATAGACACAGACAACCATTCACACTCACATTCACACCTACGGTCAATTTAGAGTCACCAGTTAACCTAACCTGCATGTCTTTGGACTGTGGGGGAAACCAGAGCACCCGGAGGAAACCCACGCGGACACGGGGAGAACATGCAAACTCCGCACAGAAAGGCCCTCGCCGGCCCCGGGGCTCGAACCCAGGACCTTCTTGCTGTGAGGCGACAGCGCTAACCACTACACCACCGTGCCGCCGGGGTTTGTTTGTTTGTTTGTTATTTCACCTGGGATGGAGTCCACCAGGGGGCATGTTTTTGTTTTTGGTGGGGTTTGTTTGTTTGTTTGTTTGTTTGTTTGTTATCTCACCTGGGACGGAGTCCACCAGGGGGCGAGTTTTTGTTTTTGGTGGGGTTTGTTTGTTTGTTTGTTTGTCTGTCTGTTATCTCACCTGGGACGGAGTCCACCAGGGGGTGAGTTTTTGTTTTTGGTGGGGTTTGTTTGTTTGTTATCTCACCTGGGATGGAGTCCATCAGGGGCGAGTTTTTGTTTTTGGTGGGGTTTGTTTGTTTGTTTGTTTGTCTGTCTGTTATCTCACCTGGGACGGAGTCCACCAGGGGGTGAGTTTTTGTTTTTGGTGGGGTTTGTTTGTTTGTTATCTCACCTGGGATGGAGTCCATCAGGGGGCGAGGTATTGTTTTTGGTGGTGTTTGTTTTTGTTTGTTTGTTTTGTTTTTTTGTTAATGATATTACGGGAAAATGGCTGGACTAATCTTTATGAAACTTTCAGGATAGATGGGCATTAGTCTCAAATAGAACCTCCAACATTTTGGGGGCCATCCAGTCAAGATCAAGGTTTTTGTGGCTACTGTTTCATATGGCAGTGGTAGCCACTATGTCATCGTGCTGTAAGAATGTAAGAGTGTAACAGTCATGCAGTACGGTGTGTTCTGATTGGCTGAGAGCAGTACGGTGAGTTCTGATTGGCTGAGAGCAGTACGGTGAGTTCTGATTGGCTAAGAGCAATAAGCAGTACAGTGTGTTCTGATTGGCTGAGAGCAGCAGAGAATCAGAACCATGTTTATTGGCCAAGTATGTTCACACACAAGGTCAAAATCAAGATCAAGGTCACCAAAAAGGTCAATTTTTTTCATGATATCTTCCTTCATATTCATTATAAGTGCTACTGGGCAAGGTTTGTTTTGCCTGGCAACATTTGTTTTAATTTTTTTTTCAGGCTAAGATGTGTGGACGTGTCTCTACGTGCTTGTGGTTTGCCGTGGTACTGCTCCCTGCACTGCAAGGTACATAAACACCTACACTGGATATAATAAGCTGGTTGCATAAGTGTGCACACCCTTAAACTAATGCTTTGTTGAAGCACCTTTTGATTTAATTACAGCATTCAGTCTTTTTGGGTCGGAGTCTATCAGCCTGCCACATTTAGACTTGGCAATATTTGCCCACTCTTCCTTGCAAAAGCGCTCCAGATCTGTCAGATTGCGAGGGCATCTCTTGTGTACAGCCCTCTTCAGGTCACCCCACAGATTTTCAATCGGGTTTAGGTCTGGGCTCTGGCTGGGCCGTTCCAAAACTTTTTGGGGTCATTGTCATGCTGAAAGATGAAATTCATCTTCAGCTTTCTAGCAGACACCTGAAGGTTTTGAGCCAAAATTGGCTGGTATTTAGAACTGTTCATAATTCCCTCCACCTTGACTAAAGCCCCTGTTCCAGCTGAAGAAAAACAACCCCAAAACATGATGCTGCCACCACCATGCTTCACCGTGGGTATGGTGTTCTTTTGGTGATGCTCAGTTTTATTTTTACACCAAACATACCTTTTGGAATTGTGGCCAAAAAGTTCAACCTTGGTTTCATCAGACCATAACACATTTTCCCACATGCTTTTGTGAGAGTTGATGTATTTTTTTTGCAAAATGTTCCCTTTGATGCTTTGTAAGCTCTCTGTGAACCCTGGCTTTTGCTGGAGGATGCAACTGAGTAAATGTCTGAACTTTATTTGGGGTTAATCAGAGTCATTTTAATTGATGGCAGGTGTGAAGCCAAAAAGACTGAATGCTGTAATTAAATCAAAAGGTGCTTCAACAAAGTATTAGTTTAAGGGTGTGCACACTTATGCAACCAGCTTATTGCATGTTTTTTATTTTTTATGTTTTTCCCCCTAACAGATTTGTTTGTTTTTCAATTGAATTGTACAGGTTATAGGTCACATTAAAGGTGGGAAAAGTTTTTTAATTATTTATTGTTGTCTCATTTTTTATATCAGAAAAAACTATCATTTTAACGGGGTGTGTACACTTTTTATATCCACTGTAACTGTATGTTTGGCGTGCTTAGGTTTTCATCCCTCATTTTTTTGGATTCAATAAAAATCTTCCAGGCAGCACTTTAAGTATTTTATTTCTTTAGATCCATCAGTTCAACCTCACAAAAATTGGGAAAAATCCTTATGTTGGATTTCAAACAAATCAATTTGTGATAAAACTTGCTAATGTTGACCTCGTTTACTGTAACCTTAACCTTTCAAAACTTTTCCATACAAGTTAGCTTTTGAATTGAACAAATTCTTATAAATTTGCAATCCTAAAACAATGCTGATTCAAATGTAATGCCAAGGTAAAAAAAAAAAAAATTATTAGTATAATGTTATAGACTGTCATTTAAAGACATGAAACTTAAATGTCTAGTTTTGGACCATATTTATTATTTGCTGAAATTGATATTAAGGTTTATGTTTCTGGTATATTTTTATGTCCTGTACCTACTAGTATAATTATAATGCTTATTATGATCAACTCCACAATTATTGGCACCCTATAAGAGAATGGATAGAATTTTTTGGTGTGTGTTGAAATTAATATTACACATGATTCAGAACAATTAAAAATCTAATTATCTTATTCTAGGCAAAGTCATCTCTTCAAAAAAAAACTATTTAAAGGTATCTCCCCAAAAATGCAAAATATTGGTACCAATAAAGAATATTTAAAATAATTTTTGTTCATATAATTTACACTGCATTTTGTTTTTCACCACAAAACATCACTCACTGAATTTGCTATTCATTTTATATATTTAGTTTTGCTTAATTATATGACTATATGCGATTAAACAATTCTATTTTAACATCATTAGTATAGCCATAATAAGTAAAATGATGAGTTTCAGTAGAAATCACCAGTGGATAACTTCTCACTCAGTCTTCATTATACATGCACAAACCTGATTGTCTGATGTTTTTTTATTGCCATATTCTAGCTATAGTGACTGCCCCAGCTCAGCTGCAGGCAATGCTGGGCCAGCCTGTTACTCTAGGCTGTAACGTGAGCACAGAAGTTGGTGAAGTCCTCAAACAGGTTCGCTGGCTGGATTTTCACAACAAAAGCGTCCTCCATTACCAGCCCGATCAGCCTAGCAGCCTCAAGAGGCGAGATGGTGTGGAGCTTGTTGACCAGCAAATGTACACAAGTGCTATTGCCATTGAGAGGACCAAGCTGGGAGATGAAGGCTGCTACACATGTGTGTTTGACGTATACCCATCTGGACAGCAGCGGGGGAAGATCTGCCTCGATTTAAATGGTGAGGTGATTCTAATCTTGATTATTCAGCTGTATGAAACATGACGTGATTAATAAACATGAGCAAAGGCCTCTAACATACTCTGAATATCTTGAGTACTTTGAAAACAAGATATGCTAGCCAGGCTAAACCAACTTTAATGTTCTTTACATTAATCTCAGATGATTCTTCAAGAGTTCTTTGGACAGTTACAGTTTCTTAACCTTTTAAACCTTCTACTGTACTTTGAAGCTGCTTGGATGAGAAAGTACTCTGTTGAAGAATTACATATAAAGACTTTAAAGCTAGACGGCCTTTCGATTTCATAAAATCAGTACGAAATTTAGTTCCCTCTGAAATTTGGTCATTGTGAGAGATGTTTATTTCTGTAATATTTCATAAAATATCAGGCCATTCTGTGGCTGGGAAGTTATTTAATTTGAAGGGATTCCCAAGCAAATAATCGCTCGCTTCACGCAGTCAAGCAGACAGAGGAAGTCCTTGTGCTGCGCATGCGCAGGTTTAACTTTGATCGTGCACTACATCATTCTGTCGCTAAACTAACAGCTGATCACACTGAGGTGCTCGCTGACCGCCAATGTTTATTAGTTTGGTCCTGCATTTCCTTTCCTTCGTATATAACATAACGTCTTTTCTTCTCACTTTCTGTTACTGTAGTCGGTCTTTCACGTTTCATTCGCACACTCACGTCCTCCATTTTCTCTCCTGTTTCAAATTTATATCCCACAATGCTTTGCGCAAATGGGGAAAGCCCACCACGTGATGCATGACATAGTATCTTGAATTGGGTCATGGTGAAGCAGGAAAAAATAGCGGAGAATTTAGGGCCACGTGGAGATAAATTCATTAATTGTTCTATAAAAAAAACAATAGGGGGCATCGTAGCTCAGGTGCCATACCATAAATCCGGGGACCCGGGTTCGATTCCGACCCAAGGTCATTTCCTGATCCCTCCCCGTCTCTCTTTCCTTCTCATTTCCTGTCTCTACACTGTCCTATCTAATAAAGGTGAAAAAAGCCCCAAAAAATATCTTTAAAAAAAACAATAAAATTGAAAGTCTGTGATTTGAGTTCAGTAGCTTTAGGTCCACTAAACAAAAATAATTGGGTGTTGGGAAAATTCTTTTTATGACCTACACTTGAAAAATCTGAAAGGCAGTCTACCTTTAAGAAACATTCTGAAGAACCCTTTCCAACTTTTTTCTTAGGGAATATGACTGGTGATATAGAACAAACGCACAATGCTGGGGACAGTTACTATTGGTACTTGGCTACAAGTTTTAAGGTTTCCTGAAAACACATGGCAGGAGCTTTAATTGTCCCTTTGAGGTACCATGTGATAAACCACAACAGGAAATGGAAAGGATTCGGTGCTCTTCTCTTCAGGTCATGTAGATGAACTTAACTTCCTGTTTAGTTCACGACCAATTATCTAGAGAGGAAAAGAGAAAATAGTAGGTTATTTTAAAAAGTGAAAAAGTCCAGTATATTTCCATTATGTGAAAATATGACTAAAATGGATGAGTCACCATTGGTAGCAGTGGGAACAACGAAAACAAGAAGACATATGGTTACAAGCCAAAAACCATCAAAGTCCAGTGGTTAAAAACCCTCATCAGGCTCTGGCCTTCATGTAAAACTGTTCGATGAATATACATTCCTCATGTAAAGTATGGTTTCCCAAGACTAAAGGTTTGATCTAGCATGCAAAAGTATTTTTGTTTTGGCCCCTTGAGGGAACTCTTGAAGTTTCCAGGTAAAACCTATTTGGAAAGCTAGAGCCAATAAGCAGCCGATTAACCTTTGAGAAAACAGGTGTAGAAACAGTCTGTCAGTCCAACTCAACATGAAACAGTTCTTCCTTTTCCTCTCAGCAAAAGCCGAGTCAGTGGGCAACAGGACAGCAGTGCGTGGGAAGCATGTGATGCTCTCGTGTACCTACGCACTCGCCACCAGGGTCCGTCAGATCCTGTGGAAGAAAACGACGGAGCAGGGTGACACCACCACTGTGGCCTCCTACACCAAGAATGGAAAACTGAGTGTGGAGCTGCCATTCCAGGAGCGGGTGAAGCTGAGCCAGACGTTGGGATACAGCCAGTTAACCATAGATCCCGTCCATTTGCAGGATGAGGGATGTTATACCTGTGATTTCCACACATACCCAGGGGGCTTGAGGAGTGTCACGGCATGTCTGGGTGTCTATGGTACGTCTAAAGCATTATCACAAAGAACATGATGATGATGATGATGATGATGATGGAGTACTGTATATAAGGAATAAAACACAAAACTAGACATGCTGTTATAGGAAAATAATTAATGACAAGATGGAGAGAGTACCGCGAGTTGGCCTAGTAGTTAGCATGTCCACCTCTTGATCGGGAGATTGTGAGTTCTACTCGCGGTCGGGTCATACCAAAGACCATCATAAAAATGGTTCCTACTGCCGTCTGGCAAGGCACGCTGCAATACAGATGTGAGTGGGGAGTCAAACTCTCGTGGTTACCAGAGGACCAGCCCCCCGCTGTAACCCTAGCTATGTAATAGGTGAGAGACTGAGGGCTACAGAAAAGGAGATCGGCACCACCTAATGTACCATATGGTGCGGGAAGGACTTTAGACTTAGAAGATGGAGTGATGTAGCACATTAAACTTCTGTCCTGAAGAGTTTCCCATGACAGAAAATTTCAAGTTATAGCTATATCTCAGACTGATACAAAGCGCAAACACTGGAGACTCCTTCCGAAACTACTAAATAGAGAAACACTTTACTGTGTTTTCTCCTCAGAGAAACGCAATACCAGTTTTGTTCAATAAGGGCATGTTATTTGTTTATTCATTCATGAAAACTGAATATGCACATGATTATGTGAAAAGTCAGTGGGTTTCATTTTCCAGTCTTTAGAATCGCTAATAAGTAAACCACTGCTATTTAGAAATCTTTGGAGAAGTCAAGTTTATTTGTGGAGTGGCATGGTGGTGTAGTGGTTAGTACTGTCACCTCACAGCAAGAAGGTTCTGGGTTCGAGCCCAGTCGCCGACAAGGGCCTTTCTGTGTGGAGTTCGCATGTTTTCCCCGTGTCTGCGTGGGTTTCCTCTGGGTGCTCTGGTTTCCCCCACAGTCCAAAGACATGTAGGTTAGGTTAATAATTGGTGGCCCTAAATTGACCGTAAGTGTGAATGGTGGTTTGTTTCTATGTGTCAGCCCTGTGATGATCTGGCGACTTGTCCAGGGTGTACCCCGCCTCTCACCCATAATCAGCTGGGAAAGGCTCCAGCTTGCCCGTGACCCTGCACAGGATAAGCAGTAATGGATGGATGGAAGTTTACTTGTATAGCGTGTTTAACAACAGATATTGTCGCAAAGCAGCTTTACAGACAATTAAACATAGGAGCTAATTTTATCCCTAATACATTTATTTATTCCTGATGAGCAAGCCTGAGGCAACAGTGGCAAGGAAAAACTCCCTTAGACGACACGAGGAAGAAACCTTGAGAGGAACCAAATGCAAAAGGGAACCCATCCTCATCTGGGTGATAACGGATAACATGATTATAAATAACTTGATTCTATAACCATGTCCTATATAGTCATTATAGTTTAAGCATGAAGTCTGTTTTGTTGAACTGTTCATTGATAGAGACTCGAGTGCAAAATTGTTCATGACAACTGCAGTCCTCAAGTTATCATGGCAATTGTAGTCCTCAGCGGGGCGGCATGGTGGTTAGCACTGTCGCCTCACAGCAAGAAGGTCCTGAGTTCGAGCCCAGCAGCCAACGAGAGCCTTTCTGTGTAGAGTTTGCATGTTCTCCCCGTGTCTGTATGGGTTTCCTCCAGATGCTCCGGTTTCCCCTACAGTCCAAAGATATGCAGGTTAGGCTAATTGGTGGTTCTAAAATTGACCGTAGGTGTGAATGCGAGTGTGAATGGTTGTTTGTTTCTATGTGTAAGCCCTGTGATGACCTGGCAACCTGTCCAGGATGTACCCCACCTCTCACCCATAGTCAGCTGGGATAGGCTCCAGCTTGCCTGCGACCCTGAACAAGATAAGAGGCTACAGATAATGGATGGATGGATGTAGTCCTCAGCCATAAGAGCAAAACTGTAAGGGTCCAGAACCATCATCCAAGTGCGACTTTTGACTGTCCATATGGAGCCGTCCTCCGCAGTGCGATGTGATGAGACTCCAGCTCGAAGTAGGGCATCAGGATGGATCAGGCAGGTCTGAGGAGTAAAAGAGGTCAGCATTTTTGTTGTCTCAGGATTGACAGAGAGAGACAGACAGAGAGAAGAGATGGGGGGGACACAGGTTGTTAGATATGCCCAGTGTCACCTAATGGTTAAGAACAGTATAAATTTTGTGCTGAGTGCAAGCAGGGACTCCGGCAAGACTAACTATGACAGCATAACTAAAAGGGAGAGCCAGAAGGTAACACAGGCATGAGGGAGCCCTAAATAAAGCAGCAGCCACTACACCGTCAGCAAACCCAGAAAAATGATTTTAGCTTTTCTTTTTCTTTTCTTACAACAATGCATCCAGATTAGTCAGTCTTTCAAGTCAAAGAAAGTTCATGGCATTTCTTTTGTTGTCTTAAATGAAAGAATGCTCGCTTTTCAAGACATGCTTTACAAATTTGTATGTGTGTGTGTGTGGGTAGGTGTTTATACACACGTATGCGTGTTGGTGAAAAAAGAGACGGCGAGTCTGTGTGACTTACTATCTCTGCTGCAGCACTCAGGAAAAGGAAGTCATTATTTCACCAAGCCATAGTTTCTCGACAGTAAAAAGAGATAATGCAGCGGGTGAGCTACTGGACAAAAATCTTCTTACACTCTGTATTTAGCTTGGCAAGGTCTCGCTTACTAAATTTGTTGGCTTTGGGATTCTGTTCCCCCCCCCCCAACATCTAGTCTATTTCATGCTGCTTTATTTGTGCTTTGGATTATACATTTGAACCCGAACATATATAACATTATCTCATCTCATCTCATTATCTGTAGCCGCTTTATCCTGTTCTACAGGGTCACAGGCAAGCTGGAGCCTATCCCAGCTGACTACGGGCGAAAGGCGGGGTACACCCTGGACAAGTCGCCAGGTCATCACAGGGCTGACACATAGACACAGACAACCATTCACACTCACATTCACACCTACGGTCAATTTAGAGTCACCAGTTAACCTAACCTGCATGTCTTTGGACTGTGGGGGAAACCGGAGCACCCAGAGGAAACCCACGCGGACACGGGGAGAACATGCAAACTCTGCACAGAAAGGCCCTCGCTGGCCACGGGGCTCAAACCTGGACCTTCTTGCTGTGAGGCGACAGCGCTAACCACTACACCACCGTGCAGCCCTGAGTCAAGTCCAAGTCATTAAAAAAAATTCGAGTAGAGTCAGAGTCGAGTCCACTATTGAGCCGAGTCGAGTACAACACTCCAACCGCACCATTTGATGGTGGCTGTTTCAACACCATTAACATTAGTTTGTTCCTGAACATGACGTATGAACAGGTGAATGCGCTTCTCTTTATCAGGGAGTGTGAAGTATTCTAACAGAGATGGTTGGGAGACGGATGTAAGTGCAGAAGGTGCGTTTATTAATACAAGTGAAGACAGTAAACAATCCAGAACAGCAGGCAAAATTGTAAAACAGTGAAACAGGCAATAGGTCAAGCGAGGCGCAAACAGGCTCTCGTAGACTCTGCAGAATCAAAGACGAGAAACAGGAAATCAGGGATCGGGAAACCAAACCAGGAAATAAGGCTCGATAATGTGTCAGCAATGCAACTCAATACGTGTGTTTTCACAGTTTTTATATCAGCGCGCTGATTGCACCTTAATCCAATGCAGGTGCGAGTCATTTATGTCCGGAGCGCACCCAAGAATCTATGTGATGCATGCGCCAAGGTGCGCAGGTGTGACACTCTTGCACGAAATTAGTATAAAAATTAATGTAGATATAAATATCTTCTGCCAAATTATTATGGCATGTTACAAAAAAAAAAATCCGAGTCCTCGTCTCCAGTTTACGAGTCTGAATGCAGTTAATGCACAAGTCCGAGTCATCAGTGCTCAAGTCCAAGTCAAGTCATGAGTCCTTAAAATTAGGGCATGAGTCGGACTCGAGTCCGAGTCCTGGACTCGAGTACTACAAGCCTGGCTTTTATATATAGCTTGTATGTAGTGTATATATCTTGCAACATTTATTGTGCAAGGTGATCAACTTTTAGATCATTCCTTCTGGACGAGTGAGGTACGCCATCATTGACGGTCTCGTTAACAAAAATGAAACCTTAATGTAAAAGATTTTTCATTACGGTTTGCTGTGGATTTTCAGACACATTACACCCCGTTTCTGGTTTCGTGTAATTTAGTGAATATAGAATCCATATCGGACAGGACACTGGGGTCATATCTCAATCCTTGCTCTTGTATGTTTGGGCTGATTTTAGCCAATTCTTGGTCAGTTGGACAAAGTACACTTGTTGCATGCAAAGTTCCCGGAGAAGAGGAACAAACGCCTAAACCTGTCAGTTCTGCGATTCTGCTTCTTGGACCTGCAGTGAGGTGTCATTATTGCATCCATGTCATTTGATTCCATCCATCCATTTTGGCATATCACTACAGTGACATGGCTGCTCTGACGGCTTCAGCCATCAAAGTTTCTAGGGAACATTAAGAAGAAGAAGTAACCTTTATTTGTCACATGTACACTCTCGACCACAGTGAAATTCCTCCTTTGTATTTAATCCATCTGAAGCAGTGAACACACCCACCCACCCCAAGCAGTGGGGCACTATGCAGTTTGGGGTTCGGTGCCTTGCTCAAGGGCACTTCAGCCACGATACAGAGGGAGGAGAAAGTGTTTTTCATTCACTCAACTCCCCTCACATTTTTCCTGCCCATCCAAGGAATCGAACCAGTGACCCTTTGGGCCCAAGACTGCTTCTCTAACCTTCAGGCCATGGCTGCCCCATTACAGTAGTGGTTTCCCGTTGCCTTCTACTGGATTATTATAGAGGTTTTCTCCTCTCAACCATTCACATACAGATTCACAATTTACAGCCATTTATTATCTTTGGACTGTGGGGGACATACATGTCAACCCCTCACGACTCTCACTTGTACTCCCTGGTAAAGAAATCCATAGTTTCCATACCAAATCCATAGTAATATTTCATGCATAATAAAAATGTATCAGATCTTACCTAATGTCAGATACAACCTTTGTTGGCTTTTGCGTGAAGAAATTAATTGACGGCTGTCTCTTTTTCTGGTTTGCATTCTTCACATGCATTTGAGATTTCATGTGTTCCCTCACGTCGTAAATTCCAGAGGCAAACGCTTTCACGTCTCTACAACAAATTGTGCAGTTGACATACTCAGCACCCATTATGGAAGCAATAATTATTCCATCGAATGTTTCTGTCCATTCGGGAAGAAAGCCACCTCCAGTTTTAGATGTTTTGAGTTTTTTCTTCGGTGGTGCCGACATCTTGACCTCTTGACCTGTCTATCATTACATTACATGTGCTGTTATTTCCCACTCGGTGTGCAGGAAAATCACAATTGCGCATGCTCAGACATTCGGAATGGCTTGTTAGTACTAGTGGAAGTACCGGTTGAGTAATTCTAAATGTAGAAAATGGCGGCTCCCGTGCATTTTCGTATTTCATGATGATTTTTTTGATGGTAATAAATCAAAATAATTTTAAGGTGAAAATGTAGAAAAATCCGTAGTTGAATACCACTACGCCCATACCATTTTTAAAATGCCAAAATCCGTAGGGAATACGGGAAATCCGTAGGGGTTGACATGTATGGGGGCAAAATGGAGCAAACCCACACAGACATGGGGAGAACATGCAAACTCCACACAGAAAGGTCCTCGTCGGTTGCTGGGCTCGAACCCAGAACCTTCTTGCTGTGAGGCGACAGTGCTAACCACTACACCACCGTGCCACCTATCATTCGATTACAGAGCTGTTTTCTTTTTACCACTGAATATTTACACAGTAGATTCTGCTGTTTGGCTTGAACACTAGCTATTATCCTGATCTGGGCTAGAGTGTGACTTTGAAGGCTGATTTAAAGGCGTTTGCTTTGGACTGAGGCCGATTGGCGTTACTGTGTCACTTTTCTCTGGAAAACAGAGGTCCTCTATGCGTCTCCTCTGATAATGTTGGCCGAACAGCGAGGCTTTTGTCACTGGAGGATAATTGTGCCTCCAGACAGTGGGTTAGATCACATCCTCTCGCACTGTCTCATGTCTTTTCACAACCTGTGTTTTTCATTTCCAAAACATGCGTCACGGCTGTCCTTTGTAGACGGAGGCTGTAATAGATACGACTGATGTGTTAAGGTGTGTCTAATGAATGTTGTCTTGGATAAGAAAATGGAAAATGCCAATCTGTTCACGGCAAGAAACACTCACGGTTTATGATATATGGTGATAATAATTCAGGCGTGTGTTTACAATAGTATTAAGGTTATATCTACCTATCTATTAAATAGATACAGGATAAGAAGCCTTCTTATCCTGTATCTAGAATAATTATAACATCAACAAAACAGACTTCATGTTAAAACTGTTAATGTTATAGTCATGTTGTCTGTTGTTGCCCAAATGAGGATGGGTTCCCTTTTGAGTCTGGTTCCTCTCGAGGTTTCTTCCTCATGCCGTCTGAGGGAGTTTTTCCTTGCCACCATCGCCACAGGCTTGCTCATTGGGGATAGATTAGGGATAAAATTAGCTTATATTTAAAGTCATTCGAATTCTGTAAAGCTGCTTTGCGACAATGTCTATTGTTAAAAGTGCTATAGAAATAAACTTGACTTGACCTTCTCAATGCTACTAAAATAACTGTAGTTTAAAAAAAGAGGGTTTTTTAGCTCAAGGAGACTAAAAACTAAACCTCATGGCCAGTCATGTTGTTTTCACAGTCCTGCCCAGACCTGAAGTGAGCTACGCTACAACAGAGAAAGGAGTAATCCAGGCCAACTGCACAGCTGTGTCTCGTCCTCCTTCAAAACTCATCTGGAATGTGGAGGGTCATAACCGCACTCTGGCGCCCTCTGAGACCTCGGTGTATATGCAGGGAGACGGCACTTCACTGGTGGTCACCACCATACAGTTTCAGTCCAAGCTGATGGATGAGAAGCAAGTGATATGTACAGCGTTCCATCAGGGCCTGGAGAGGAGTGTTCCTGTAGCCCTGAAAAAGTGTGAGTTAGAAAGTGTTGATGAATTTTCTATAACCGCAGCTATGAAAGTTGTTATCATTTCCATCGCGACTACATTTACATTTCATTTTCTGCAAAGTTTTCTGTAAGGATCCGTTTATTTCAAGGTGCTGACTGCAAAGTAATCTGAAATTTTCAAATTTCTTTTATTGCGCATGGCATTTTCCGATGTCATGTGACCATTTTGATATCCTGAGGGTCACTTTTCTCCATTTTGGGACCGTTTTCCTACTGCTTGAGGTAAACAGTACGGCGCTACGGAAACAGCCGAATGTTTGAACTAATTAGCATAACTATGGAACTGCGTCATATCAAGATGGCGACACGCAGAAAACATCGTAACTCTGCATTGACCTTGGAGTTTTGAGTCGCAGTAATTTGTAATTTGTGGTTACCATTCGCGAATAGATCCATGAAACAAAAGACGAATATATCTTTTCTCTGTTCCTGCTTTTGTGTTATCATTTCTTTCTCTGTAAGATCAAAACATTAGGCATGTAACTCCATGCTCACTACCATGGATTCGAGCCCATGCATTCTAAGGCTAAGATAGCTATGCGGTAGCTAGAATGATTTAGTTATCTGTCCAGAAAAATGACGTCATCTAACCTTACTATATCTTGCAGTTGTACTCACTAGGCGGGCTTTCCTTTTCTTTTCCGTTGACGGGAGAGCCGAGTCCGCCATGTTTGCCCATGCCGACTTGTTTTGGTTAAAAGTAGTTTGGTTCAAACACGCCCCATGGTGGTCACGTGATATTGTTGCTCGGTTGCTTCGGCAATCTCCGGAATCATAAAATGCGGGATGCTTTTTATTTCAGCAAAACATTTACACACAGGATACACGGGGGGGGGGAACATCTCAAAACTCCAACAGCAATAGAAATAGAATATTTTACCCAGAATTCAACTTTGCACTCAGCACCTTTAACGTTGATGTTTATGGAAGGAGTCTCTAGTGTCAGCACTTTGTAACTTTAGATTTTCAAACGCAAGAATGTTTTCGGTCCAGAGGAGTTTGTGGATAAATGGAGAAAAAAAGTACAATGTGTCATTCTCGAATAAATACAAATCTTGAGTGTTGGCAGATTACTGTGGTATAAGAAGGATAAAACACTTCAGGTCATGCTGTGATAAGAAAATAATCAACTTTGGGTTGGTAATGGAAATTACGTCATGCCAAACCTTCAGTGATTACTTTCCTAAAACATCACATTCCTACATCTTTTATTTCTTATATACTGTATAATAGACAGATATACAGTATAAGGATTATATATTGATGATATGTATACTGTATATTATTGTAGGTGAACTAAATGACAGTAGGTCGAATTCAAAAGCATTGTAGTTTTAGCATTTTGCAACTCAGGGTTCGACATTAATGGTAGTCCGACTGTCTGGGACAACCAAATGTTTGTCAGATCCATGTCTGCCTGTCTGACAGGATGAGTTGAAGATTTGTTGAACATCACTATTTTTATAGTAATTATCCAGGAGTTACATCAATAAAGTTCCAACAAAACTAGTTAAATCCCCTCAGTGATCCGGCCGTGTTATTGTTTATGAAATTTCAGGGAAGCCGAGTACAGCAGGTGCGTGTGTAAAAATAACCACGTCGTAATATCTATAGATTACTAGACTTTGAATTCATCAAAATTGGAGAAATGGTGATCAAACACCTCAATAAAATATCTGTGGTGAAACTTCATTTCATTCAGACATTCAGTAATTTGCGCTAGCAGCGCTGGCACAGATTGTTATTCTCATTCAGGATCTTTCTTCTTCTACTGTATTTTTAGGATGCCATTTCTCTATCAGTTTTCAAACAATCATTACTAAATTTCACATGCAGAATACCGCTATAGGCTGAATTACATTCCTATGACTTTTGGTGCTGATCTGGATCACTGATCTAGAATGATCAATGAAAAACTGTTTTTTTTTTCAATCACTTGTAACTCTGTCGATTTTCATGATTTTTTCAATCAGTTTTTTATATTTTGTTCAGGGTGGCAGGGCGCAACTTTTCCTCACTAAGCGTCATTCTCTATCCCTTACCGTTCTGGATCTGTAAGGTATGGAGACCAGATGTCCTGGTTTGTAACAGCTAGCACAAATCATCTCATTCATCTCATCTCATTATCTCTAGCCGCTTTATCCTTCTACAGGGTCGCAGGCAAGCTGGAGCCTATCCTAGCTGACTACGGGCGAAAGGCGGGGTACACCCTGGACAAGTCGCCAGGTCATCACAGGGCTGACACATAGACACAGACAACCATTCACACTCACACCTACGGTCAATTTAGAGTCACCAGTTAACCTAACCTGCATGTCTTTGGACTGTGGGGGAAACTGGAGCACCCGGAGGAAACCCACGCGGACACGGGGAGAACATGCAAACTCCGCACAGAAAGGCCCTCGCCGGCCACGGGGCTCGAACCCAGGACCTTCTTGCTGTGAGGCGACAGTGCTAACCACTACACCACCGTGCCGCCACAGGCAGGAATATTTAAAAAAAAAAAAAGACTTGTTTTTTTGCCCTTTTCTTGAAGTAAATATATATGGGTCGAAATTGACCTGAAACATCATAGATGTTACTATAGTTGATAATAAATTAAAATCTTTTTTTTTCTGAACATTTAAGAGATGTGAACTAATACCCCTCAGTAATAGTCAGGTAACAGAACAACCTTTTATTTGTTTACATTATTCTCTTGAGGTTCATTTGACCACTTTTTTATATTGAAAACGAGGGGTATGCTGTTAAAAGAAAGGCCCAGGGGGCCACAACAAAAATATTAAAACCGATCTTTTCATGGATAAGGGAGCCTAACAAGGTAACTAAGAGGTAAGAAACAAATTGGATGATAAATAATTGTTTTTAGGGTATTTTATGGCTGATTTAAGACACGGGTCAAAACCGACCCATTAACATAAGAGATAGTAACAGAAAGCTAACACCAGAGCAAGGTTAAAGCATAATGATGATCATAACCCATCTCATCTCATTATCTCTAGCTGCTTTATCCTGTCCTACAGGGTCGCAGGCAAGCTGGAGCCTATCCCAGCTGACTACGGGCGAAAGGCGGGGTACACCCTGGACAAGTCGCCAGGTCATCACAGGGCTGACACATAGACACAGACAACCATTCACACTCACACCTACGGTCAATTTAGAGTCGCCAGTTAACCTAACCTGCATGTCTTTGGACTGTGGGGGAAACCGGAGCACCCGGAGGAAACCCACGCAGACACGGGGAGAACATGCAAACTCCATACAGAAAGGCCCTCGCCGGCCACGGGGCTCGAACCCGGACCTTCTTGCTGTGAGGCGACAGCGCTAACCACTACACCACCGTGCCTCCCCATGATCATAACTATACCTGCTTTTTGATTAACTTTGTTAAACACTTTCTTTTCATTGAACTCGTAAAGACACAGTAATATAAAGCTTATGGTCAGGACAAGTGAAAAATCTTGCTGCTTGTCCGACTGGACGAGTCGATTAAAGAGTTAATGTCGAGCCCTACAACTGGTTACATTTTCTTCCTGTGTGTATTGTGTGTACTGTGTGTCCACAGAGCTGTCAACAAGTATAAAATAATGATCTGTCTTCTAACATTGCACCATCACACCCAGTCACCAGTTAAACCTAAACTGCCTGGAAAATGAACAGCACGCCTCATGGTGGTTATACTGGTAAAGGCGTAATTATCCCACTTAAAAGTGCTGTAGAAAATAGTCCTAGTTCAGCGTGTACATCCAGAAAAGCTGTACAAACCCTCCATTTGGCAGTAAAACACACCACGATGAGAATAAGCAAGAAATAACGTTGTGATGTTGTTTACAGCCTGGTTTGTTGTGCTGTCTTACACTGAATTCATTTTATTTCTTTATGTGGTTTATTGACTCGCACTGTGCTTTTGTGTTGCAGCTGGATTTAAGAACATCATCATCATCTCAGTCGGGCTTGGAGTGCTCGCATTGCTCATATGCCTGTGTTTGTGCATGAAGAGGCGCTAATAACGTACTCCGAGATGGTCAGTAGACATTTTCAACTCACTCAAGAATTTTTGCATACAAATCCCAAACTACACTACCGTTCAAAAGTTTGGGGTCACCCAGACAATTTTGTGTTTTCCATGAAGAGTCGCACTTTTATTTACCACCATAAGTTGTAAAATGAATAGAAAATATAGTCAAGACATTTTTCCGGCCATTTTGAGCATTTAATCGACCCCACAAATGTGATGCTCCAGAAACTCAATCTGCTCAAAGGAAGGTCAGTTTTATAGCTTCTCTAAAGAGCTCAACTGTTTTCAGCTGTGCTAACATGATTGTACAAGGGTTTTCTAATCATCCATTAGCCTTCTGAGGCAATGAGCAAACACATTGTACCATTAGAACACTGGAGTGAGAGTTGCTGGAAATGGGCCTCTATACACCTATGGAGATATTGCACCAAAAACCAGACATTTGCAGCTAGAATAGTCATTTACCACATTAGCAATGTATAGAGTGGATTTCTGATTAGTTTAAAGTGATCTTCATTGAAAAGAACAGTGCTTTTCTTTCAAAAATAAGGACATTTCAAAGTGACCCCAAATTTTTGAACGGTAGTGTATATTTCTTCAGTCCAAGCCACAAAATTTCAGACCACTGCGAGTGACAACTGAGCAATAATTAAGTTATTCCACGAAATCGAGTCGTACATGAGCTGACAGCCGATGAGGCGCGTAGCACCGAGTTAACTATAATCCATGTACGACGAGATTGAGTGGAATAACTGTTTTATTCTATCCACATTCACAGGATTTTGAGAAACAGAGCATTTTTATTTCTATTTTTTGCAAATTCGATAAATAAAAACTTTATACAAAACGTCCGACAAAATCATTTCCGCTTAGAATGTAAACAAACTGGTGAAATCACAGTAGCAAGTTGTGAAAAATGTCTCATCTCATCTCATTCTCTCTAGCCGCTTTATCCTGTTCTACAGGGTTGCAGGCAAGCTGGAGCCTATCCCAGCTGACTACGGGCGAAAGGCGGGGTACACCCTGGACAAGTCGCCAGGTCATCACAGGGCTGACACATAGACACAGACAACCATTCACACTCACATTCACACCTACGGTCAATTTAGAGTCACCAGTTAACCTAACCTGCATGTCTTTGGACTGTGGGGGAAACCGGAGCACCCGGAGGAAACCCACGCGGACACGGGGAGAACGTGCAAACTCCACACAGAAAGGCCCTCGCCGGCCACGGGGCTCGAACCCAGACCTTCTTGCTGTGAGGCGACAGCGCTAACCACTACACCATCGTGCTGCCCTGTGAAAAACGTGATAATAATAATTCTTGAAAAATAAAATATATGTTCTTACTATCAAATACTTTCATTCTATATTTGTTGGGGTTTTTTTTTTGTATTTTTGGGGGCTTTGTTTTCGAATAGAGTATTTATTTTGTCCTCTGTTGGTTCAGCAACATGCCGCCATTTTGTTTTTCTTCTTCTTTAGGGTTTTTTGTGGTTGACAAACCAACTTAAAGGTGCATGACCGCCACCGACTGGGCTGGAGTGTGGAACAGGAGATATTGGGGGGAAAAAACAAAACTATTTTCTTTTAGCTATTTCTGTTTCTTTTAAATACTTGATAACAAAGTGATATATCTGACTTGATGCGTGCTGCCATTTTGTTCTTCTCTACTCATGGTATATGAGCTGATAACTTAGTAGTACAGTAGCCAATCAGAGCGCACAATTGCTCATATCCAGTGAATGTGGATAGAATAATTAATACACTGACTAATATACTGACATTTGATGTTGTGGAATATCTGCAAAACTAGTTCCTAGTTCCTGTTCACTTATGTTATAGCAGCTATAAACAGTAGTTCCCTCACCAGTCTTTCTTTTTCTCTCTCTCGAACGCTGTAAATCATTTCAAATTGGTTTAACTTGGAAATACAAGTTCACCTGCTGCCTTGAAAATGCAAGTTAACTCAGTTTGACGATTATCTTTGTTTCAACTCAGAAAAAGTCTCAATTAGTCAAGACAACTAAGTAATTCAAGTCTAACCTTTGAAAACTTGCACAGATTAGTTCAAATTAAAACACTTTTCAGAGCTCATGGAGTTAAAGAGAAAAAGTAAGTGGACATAACTAAACAAGGCTGAAATATTTTACAGTGAAGTTAAAAGGACAAAAATACACGGCTTGTCGTTCGTCGTTATCAAGAAAACTGCAAAGTTGTTGTTAGGGTAGTTCATTGGTAACGGAATTACATTTACAGCAAGATGTGGTAACTATTTTAGTTGCAGTATTCAAGATAGATAATGGTATTAAATAAAAATTTCACACTGTATGGGGTATCTTTTGACCCTAAAAAAGCGTAGAGAAATTGGCTATGTGATTGGCTGAAAAAGTCAGTCATGGAACTACGTCAGAAAAAGAAACTGAACTTTCATTTCTTAAAATTCAAACCAAGATTTCTCTGAAGCGACATTGCTATAATTGGGGTGATGATTTTTCAATACGTTTCAGTGTTGTAGTCGGGTCACTAAACCTCAAGTCTGAGTCCAGTCTCGAGTTCCCAGTGTTCAAGTCCGAGTCATTAAAGAAAGTCAAGTCGAGTCCAAGAACAAGACTCCATCCGCACCATTTGACGGTGGCTGTTGCTGCCTTTATGTGAAAGCGTCTCTGCTACTGTGTTGGACTAACGTTACTGCTCGACTGCCCAATTTTAGTTAACAGGCTACAGATAAAAAGCTTGTTCATCGCTCAGCAAGCCCCGCCCACTATCAACAGGGCAAATAACATGAGAGAGGGTTAACACTAGCTAGTTCATCACTCAGCAAGCAAGCCCCGCCCACTATCAACAGATCAATGAACATAGCATGTCACTTCCTTCTCTGGGTGGAGTCTTACCAAATGACGATTGAAGTTCGAGGTCGTCCCCTTCGTCTCCTCGATAGTTCTTCTACATATGGAACACATAGCAGTGCATTTTTTCCCACTGCACGAGAAGTCTCCATAAGCAAAGCAGACAATCCTAGGGGCGTTCTCTCCAGGCATTTTCATGCCATTAACGTTAGTTTGTTCCTGAACGTGACATATGAGCAGGTGAATGTGCATTCTCTTGCACGAAATTAGTATAAAAATTAACGTAGATAGAAATATAAAATATCTTATGCCAAATTATTATGGCATGTTACAAAAAATAAAGAAAAAAATCAGAGCCCTCGTCTCCAATTTACGAGTCCGAATGCAGTTAACGCGCAAGTCCGAGTCATCAGTGCTCAAGTCCAAGTCAAGTCACGAGTCCTTAAAATTAGGGCACGAGTCGGACAAGAGTACTACAAGCTTGGTACATTTTGCCTTGGATTCCATACTTTAGCAATATCACTGAGCTGACACGTTCATGCAGTCTCAATTTCATAATTTCATAATTTCAGCCTCTCTGCTGAAGAATTGCTCGTTAAAGTCATGCTGTTACCGAAAGCACTGACACTGGAGACTCCTTCCATGAAATTGAGAGAAACATGGACTCACAGTCCAGAAAACTGCACCAAGTCTCCGTGAATGAGCTGTTACTACAGAAACAATAATGTATTAAAGCAAACACATTTGCCAGAACTGCTGTTATTAAAAAAAAAAAATCAATCTACACTTTCTGACCAATCAGAATTCAGTAGCACTGTGATATAATAAGCTATAAATGCTGTACGGTGTCTCAAAGCAGCGAGGAATCTTCTTTATGACACAACCACACACACCTTCAGCTTTGGCCTCTCAGGTTTTTGTTTTTTTTAACGTGCCCTTTGTACAAAACCAACGTGTAGCCAGTAACCAATGTGTTATCCATGATGCGGTTAAACACTACAGGCTTCCTTTGGGCTTGTTTTCGAGAAACGGCTCGTGAGACTTTTGACCTGGAACAAGGCAGAGTTTGTCGTTGTTCTTTCATATGAGCCAGATACCTTTGAAAGACCGGTTCTGGAAATAAACTGGCACATTTTAAGCCTCTGAGACTTTTGTACCAGGATGATGGTTCTCGAAGTGACGACACTTCCTGCATAGTCCCCCACCCCTCAGGCCTCATTGTTATCTTTTGACACCTTAAATGGCCTCAAACATTTTTTGCGCCCCTTGAATTTCCTTTTGCCCTAAAATTTTGAGGTATTTAAGGCAATACTGATACGTTTTCTAGGGGTATGTAGACAAAAGTACAAAGAAAACCCATTTATTTTTAAAAACAACATTTATTTCTGCAACAGAAGAACAAGACAAGCCCTGAAAACATGAAACATAAATCAATATCATATATGTAAGACTTAAGTACGGTATGAGTACGTAATACGTCTTTTTATATAGAGTTTAGGACACAAAACACACTTTGTTTTGCCTGTAACCATGACTAGCAATATTGCAAAGATAAATGGGGTAAGATAGATTTATCTGTAGGATAATTCACTATGTAAATGATATACAGTGCCTTGCAAAAGTATTCATACCCCTTAAACTTTTTCACATTTTTCCACCTTACAACCACAAACTTAAAAGTTTTTTATTGAGATTTTATGTGATAGACCAACACAGAGTAGCACATAATTGTGAAGTGAAATGAAAATGATAAATGGTCTTCAAAATTTTCAACAAATAAAAATCTGAAAAATGTGATGTGCATTAGTATTCAGCCCCCCTGCGTCAATACTTTGTAGAGCCACCTTTTGCTGCAATTACAGCTGCAGGTCTTTTGTGGTATGTCTCTACCAGCTTTGCACATCTAGACACTGAAATTTTTGCCCATTCTTCTTTGCAAAATAGCTCAAGCTCAGCCAGATCGGATGGAGAGCGTCTGTGAACAGCAGTTTTCAAGTCTTGCCACAGATGCTCAATGGGATTTAGGTCTGGACTTTGACTGGGCCATTCTAACACATGAATATTCTTTGATCTAAACCATTCCATTGTAGCTCTGGCTGTATGTTTAGGCTCATTGTCTTGCTGGAAGGTGAATCTCCTTCCTGGTCTCAAGTCTTTTGCAGCCTCCAACAGGTTTTCTTCCAGGATTGCCCTGTATTTAGCTCCATCCATCTTCCCATCAACTCTGACCAGCTTCCCTGTCCCTGCTGAAGAACAGCATCCCCATAGCATGATGCTGCCACCACCATGTTTCACAGTGGGGATGGTGTGTGCAGGGTGATGAGCAGTGTTAGTTTTCCGCCACACATAGCGCTTTGCATTTAGGCCAAAAAGTTCAACTTTGGTCTCATCTGACCAAAGCACCTTCTTCCACATGTTTGCTGTGTCCCCTACATGGCTTCTGGCAAACTGCAAACGGGACTTCTTATGCCTGTCTTTCAACAATGGCTTTCTTCTTGCCACTCTTCCAAAAAGGCCAGATTTGTGGAGTGTACGACTTATAGTTGTCCTGTGCACAGATTCTCCCACCTGAGCTGTGGATTTCTGCAGCTCCTCCAGAGTGATCATGGGCCTCTCGGCTGCTTCTCTGACCAGTGCTCTCCTTGCTCACTCTGTCAGTTTAGGTGGACGGCCATGTCTTGGTAGGTTTGCAGTTGTGCCATACTTTTTCCATTTTTGAATGATGGATTGAACAGTGCTTCTTGAGATGTTCAGAGCTTGGGATATTTTTTTATAACCTACCCCTGCTTTAAACTTCTCCAGAACTTTATCCCTGACCTGTCTGGTGAGTTCTTTGGTCTTCATGATGCTGTTTGTTCTTCAGTGTTCTCTAACAAACCACTGAGGCCTTCACAGAACAAGTGTATTTATGCTGAGAGTAAATTACACACAGTAGGACTCTGTTAACTGATTAGATGACTTCTGAAAGCAATTGATTGCACTGGATTGTATTTAGTGGTATCAGCGTACAGGGGGCTGAATACTAATGCACACCACACTTTTAAGATTTTTATTTGTTTAAAATTTTGAAGATCATTTATCATTTTCATTTCACTTCACAATTATGTGCTACTCTGTGTTGGTCTATCACATAAAATCTCAATAAAAAAACTTAAGTTTGTGGTTGTAAGGTGGAAAAATGTGAAAAAGTTCAAGGGGTATGAATACTTTTGCAAGGCACTGTATATTTACTGTAGAGGGTGTGGTTTACTTTTGTTTGAGACACAAAAGCATGTCTTTCCATTCACTGAATGTACTTACCACTAGCTTTTTTACATATACATGTGGACATCCTGAAGTCAACCCGGGAAAATGTAGAGGGCACCAGCGACCACTCGGAGTGATGAAAAGCACAAATGCGCACATGTGCCTGAAGCAAGCCAATCAGAATCGCCGTTACAAATCAGGAAGAAAAAAACAAAATGGCGATCACAGGGGAGGCGAGGATGCTGGTTAATACGTCTTGTTTTTTGTAACGTACTCGCTCGAAAATCATTTTTGTGCTTAAAAAGCCGACCATAGGCGTGCTCAATGGGCCTAACTCGCTAAAATATTTCTGCCCGAGCATCTTGATCAGGCAACTCGGGCATTAGGGCAATGCCTGGTGTTGAGGCTTGCCCCCCCCCTTTAACACAGTGCCAAAATGATGATCCAGGACGCATCTTTAATAACAATACAGAATGTGTAGAGGTTGTTTTTTTTTTTTTTTAATTCTCTGTCGAGAACCGATTTTGGACTTTTCATGGTTTTGCAATAAGGGATGATAAGATTATTGAGGAGGTGACAAGAACTTAAAAAATCTTAACGTTTCACTTCATGAAATCGATTATTTATTTATTTATTTATTTATTTATTTATTTTTATCAGTTCCTACACCCTGGGCATCTCCTGTCGTCCACAGGTTAGTGATCTAGCAAGTCGGTCCTCTGTGTTAAATGTCAGCTTGTTTCTTGAAAACGAAAATATCTATAGTTTGACTTGGATCGTTACCAATCATTTACGGTTCCGGAACAATTACAACTTCAAATGATGTTGATCTTGAAGCAGGCAGCGAGACCACTGTATTATCTATTCCCTTATTAGCTCATCCGGCCGACAGGTGATGAGTTTATCCCATTATGTGTTGTCTGTTGTCCATCCAGCGTCATCCACATTTCACAAAAATCACTTCTCTCTCAATTCTTCACTGATTTTTGTTCTTTTTGGCAGGAAGGTCGGTCTGCCTGGGATGCATATATAGCTTCTACCCAAATTTGCATACTCACAATTAATAATGAAGATATGGAGTAATTAATCAATCCCTAACAAGCAGTTTCCACACAAACCACTTCTTCTCCCTCAGTTCTTCACCGATTTTGATTCTTTTTGGCATGAAGGTAGGGGTACCTAGGGTGCATAGAGCTTCTACCCAGATTTCCTTAATTGCAATTATTAATGAAGTTAATAGTGGACTAATTAAGCCTTAATGAGCAGTTCAACAAAAATTGCTTCTTCTCAGTCAATTCCTCGGCGTTTTGGATTCTTTCTGGCAAATAGGTCGGTATTCCTAGGTTGGATATCGTTTCTATATATAGCTTGTATATAGTGTATATGTATAACCTGCAACATTTATTGCACAAGGTGGCCCACTTTAGATCGTTCCTTCTGGACTACATGAGGCCGGAATGAGCTACACCATCACTGACGGTCTTGTTGTGTTTTTTAGGCTCTACTGTACACCATGTGTAGCCTTGGGAAAACATTTGAATTCCTAGACGTCACAGAGCTAAAAATGGCGTTGCCTCAAATTATACTGTTGACCAAAGAATAATTTTGGCCTGCAGTGGCGTCCGGGTGATATTTCACTGGAGAAATTATAGTAGTGATTCCTGGTATTCAGAATGAGGACATCTACATTGAACCCAAACCAAACTAAGCCATCTAGAATTATTGCATTTCTACTCTCTGAGCACTGGATGACCTAAAAGCCAGTTTTCACTGATTACTATCTAACCTGTTGGAGTCAGATTCAGTCGTTAGGGATTTGAATGTAAGAAACTGTCAGAAACAGAGTCCAGGTTGAACTCATTGGCACTATAGAACATTGATGTGGTTTCTGGATGGCTAACTTGTATGGAGAGGAGACTGGATACATGTACATACAGTAAGTACATTCAGTGAATACATGAATCGTAATCCAAGTCCCTTGTGGGGTTTAATAAAACACAGGCAAGCAAGGTTAAACAAGCAAAATCCAGTGTAAATCCAGTGCCATACAGTGCCTTCCCGCACCATATGGCACATTAGGTGGCGCCGAGCTCAGTTTCTGAACGAAATTTGTATAAAAATTAACGTAGATAGAAATATAAATATCTTATGCCAAATTATTATGGCATGTTACAAAAAATAAAGAAAAAAATCAGAGTCCTCGTCTCCAATTTACGAGTCCGAATGCAGTTAACGCGCAAGTCCGAGTCATCAGTGCTCAAGTCCAAGTCAAGTCACGAGTCCTTAAAATTAGGGCACGAGTCGGACAAGAGTACTACAAGCTTGGTACATTTTGCCTTGGATTCCATACTTTAGCAATATCACTGAGCTGACACGTTCATGCAGTCTCAATTTCATAATTTCATAATTTCATAATTTTGGCCTCTCTGCTGAAGAATTGCTCGTTAAAGTCATGCTGTTACCAAAAGCACTGACACTGGAGACTCCTTCCATGAAATTGAGAGAAACATGGACTCACCGTCCAGAAAACTGCACCGAGTCTCCGTGAATGAGCTGTTACTACAGAAACAATAATGTATTAAAGCAAACACATTTGCCAGAACTGCTGTTATTAAAAAAAAAAATCAATCTACACTTTCTGACCAATCAGAATTCAGTAGCACTGTGATATAATAAGCTATAAATGCTGTACGCTCTCAAAGCAGCGAGGAATCTTCTTTATGACACAACCACACACACCTTCAGCTTTGGCCTCTCAGGTTTTTGTTTTTTTTAACGTGCCCTTTGTACAAAACCAACGTGTAGCCAGTAACCAATGTGTTATCCATGATGCGGTTAAACACTACAGGCTTCCTTTGGGCTTGTTTTCGAGAAACGGCTCGTGAGACTTTTGACCTGGAACAAGGCAGAGTTTGTCGTTGTTCTTTCATATGAGCCAGATACCTTTGAAAGACCGGTTCTGGAAATAAACTGGCACATTTTAAGCCTCTGAGACTTTTGTACCAGGATGATGGTTCTCGAAGTGACGACACTTCCTGCATAGTCCCCCACCCCTCAGGCCTCATTGTTATCTTTTGACACCTTAAATGGCCTCAAACATTTTTTGCGCCCCTTGAATTTCCTTTTGCCCTAAAATTTTGAGGTATTTAAGGCAATACTGATACGTTTTCTAGGGGTATGTAGACAAAAGTACAAAGAAAACCCATTTATTTTTAAAAACAACATTTATTTCTGCAACAGAAGAACAAGACAAGCCCTGAAAACATGAAACATAAATCAATATCATATATGTAAGACTTAAGTACGGTATGAGTACGTAATACGTCTTTTTATATAGAGTTTAGGACACAAAACACACTTTGTTTTGCCTGTAACCATGACTAGCAATATTGCAAAGATAAATGGGGTAAGATAGATTTATCTGTAGGATAATTCACTATCTCATTTCATCTCATTATCTCTAGCCGCTTTATCCTGTTCTACAGGGTCGCAGGCAAGCTGGAGCCTATCCCAGCTGACTACGGGCGAAAGGCGGGGTACACCCTGGACAAGTCGCCAGGTCATCACAGGGCCGACACATAGACACAGACAACCATTCACACTCACATTCACACCTACGGTCAATTTAGAGTCACCAGTTAACCTAACCTGCATGTCTTTGGACTGTGGGGGAAACCGGAGCACCTGGAGGAAACCCACGTGGACACGGGGAGAACATGCAAACTCCACACAGAAAGGCCCTTGCTGGCCACGGGGCTCGAACCTGGACCTTCTTGCTGTGAGACGACAGCGCTAACCACTACACCACCGTACCGCCAGCTTGTTTCTTGAAAACGAAAATATCTATAGTTTGATTTGGATCGTTACCAATCATTTACGGTTCCGGAACAATTACAACTTCGAATGATGTTGATCTTGAAGCAGGCAGCGAGACCACTGTATTATCTATTCCCTTATTAGCTCATCCGGCCGACAGGTGATGAGTTTATCCCATTATGTGTTGTCTGTTGTCCATCCGGCGTCATCCACATTTCACAAAAATCACTTCTCTCTCAATTCTTCACTGATTTTTGTTCTTTTTGGCAGGAAGGTCGGTCTGCCTGGAGTGCATATATAGCTTCTACCCAAATTTGCATACTCACAATTAATAATGAAGATATGGAGTAATTAATCAATCCCTAACAAGCAGTTTCCACACAAACCACTTCTTCTCCCTCAGTTCTTCACCGATTTTGATTCTTTTTGGCATGAAGGTAGGGGTACCTAGGGTGCATAGAGCTTCTACCCAGATTTCCTTAATTGCAATTATTAATGAAGTTAATAGTGGACTAATTAAGCCTTAATGAGCAGTTCAACAAAAATTGCTTCTTCTCAGTCAATTCCTCGGCGTTTTGGATTCTTTCTGGCAAATAGGTCGGTATTCCTAGGGTGGATATTGTTTCTATACATAGCTTGTATATAGTGTATATAACCTGCAACATTTATTGCACAAGGTGGCCCACTTTAGATCGTTCCTTCTGGACTACATGAGGCCGGAATGAGCTACACCATCACTGACGGTCTTGTGTTTTTTAGGCTCTACTGTACACCATGTGTAGCCTTGGGAAAACATTTGAATTCCTAGACGTCACAGAGCTAAAAATGGCGTTGCCTCAAATTATACTGTTGACCAAAGAATAATTTTGGCCTGCAGTGGCGTCCGGGTGATATTTCACTGGAGAAATTATAGTAGCGATTCCTGGTATTCAGAATGAGGACATCTACATTGAACCCAAACCAAACTAAGCCATCTAGAATTATTGCATTTCTACTCTCTGAGCACTGGATGACCTAAAAGCCAGTTTTCACTGATTACTATCTAACCTGTTGGAGTCAGATTCAGTCGTTAGGGATTTGAATGTAAGAAACTGTCAGAAACAGAGTCCAGGTTGAACTCATTGGCACTATGGAACATTGATGTGGTTTCTGGATGGCTAACTTGTATGGAGAGGAGACTGGATACATGTACATACAGTAAGTACATTCAGTGAATACATGAATCGTAATCCAAGCCCCTTGTGGGGTTTAATAAAACACAGGCAAGCAACGTTAAACAAGCAAAATCCAGTGTAAATCCAGTGCCATACAGTGCCTTCCCGCACCGTATGGCACATTAGGTGGCGCCGAGCTCAGTTTCTGAACGAAATTTGTATAAAAATTAACGTAGATAGAAATATAAATATCTTATGCCAAATTATTATGGCATGTTACAAAAAATAAAGAAAAATTCAGAGTCCTCGTCTCCAATTTACGAGTCCGAATGCAGTTAACGCGCAAGTCCCAGTCATCAGTGCTCAAGTCCAAGTCAAGTCACGAGTCCTTAAAATTAGGGCACGAGTCGGACAAGAGTACTACAAGCTTGGTACATTTTGCCTTGGATTCCATACTTTAGCAATGTCACTGAGCTGACACGTTCATGCAGTCTCAATTTCATAATTTTGGCCTCTCTGCTGAAGAATTGCTTGTTAAAGTCATGCTGTTACCAAAAGCACTGACACTGGAGACTCCTTCCATGAAATTGAGAGAAACATGGACTCACCGTCCAGAAAACTGCACCAAGTCTCCGTGAATGAGCTGTTACTACAGAAACAATAATGTATTAAAGCAAACACATTTGCCAGAACTGCTGTTATTAAAAAAAAAATCAATCTACACTTTCTGACCAATCAGAATTCAGTAGCACTGTGATATAATAAGCTATAAATGCTGTACGCTCTCAAAGCAGCGAGGAATCTTCTTTATGACACAACCACACACACCTTCAGCTTTGGCCTCTCAGGTTTTTGTTTTTTTTAACGTGCCCTTTGTACAAAACCAACGTGTAGCCAGTAACCAATGTGTTATCCATGATGCGGTTAAACACTACAGGCTTCCTTTGGGCTTGTTTTCGAGAAACGGCTCGTGAGACTTTTGACCTGGAACAAGGCAGAGTTTGTCGTTGTTCTTTCATATGAGCCAGATACCTTTGAAAGACCGGTTCTGGAAATAAACTGGCACATTTTAAGCCTCTGAGACTTTTGTACCAGGATGATGGTTCTCGAAGTGACGACACTTCCTGCATAGTCCCCCACCCCCACCCCTCAGGCCTCAATGTTAACTTTTGACACCTTAAATGGCCTCAAACATTTTTTGCGCCCCTTGAATTTCCTTTTGCCCTAAAATTTTGAGGCATTTAAGGCAATACTGATACGTTTTCTAGGGGTATGTAGACAAAAGTACAAAGAAAACCCATTTATTTTTAAAAACAACATTTATTTCTGCAACAGAAGAACAAGACAAGCCCTGAAAACATGAAACATAAATCAATATCATATATGTAAGACTTAAGTACGGTATGAGTACGTAATACGTCTTTTTATATAGAGTTTAGGACACAAAACACACTTTGTTTTGCCTGTAACCATGACTAGCAATATTGCAAAGATAAATGGGGTAAGATAGATTTATCTGTAGGATAATTATCTCATTTCATCTCATTTCACTATCTCATTTCATCTCATTATCTCTAGCCGCTTTATCCTGTTCTACAGGGTCGCAGGCAAGCTGGAGCCTATCCCAGCTGACTACGGGTGAAAGGCGGGGTACACCCTGGACAAGTCGCCAGGTCATCACAGGGCCGACACATAGACACAGACAACCATTCACACTCACATTCACACCTACGGTCAATTTAGAGTCACCAGTTAACCTAACCTGCATGTCTTTGGACTGTGGGGGAAACCGGAGCACCTGGAGGAAACCCACGTGGACACGGGGAGAACATGCAAACTCCACACAGAAAGGCCCTTGCCGGCCACGGGGCTCGAACCCGGACCTTCTTGCTGTGAGACGACAGCGCTAACCACTACACCACCGTACCGCCAGCTTGTTTCTTGAAAACGAAAAT
Source organism: Neoarius graeffei (assembly GCF_027579695.1). NCBI lineage: Eukaryota > Metazoa > Chordata > Actinopteri > Siluriformes > Ariidae > Neoarius > Neoarius graeffei. The sequence continues at coordinate 55,679,044 of NC_083586.1, forward strand.
ATCTATAGTTTGATTTGGATCGTTACCAATCATTTACGGTTCCGGAACAATTACAACTTCGAATGATGTTGATCTTGAAGCAGGCAGCGAGACCACTGTATTATCTATTCCCTTATTAGCTCATCCGGCCGACAGGTGATGAGTTTATCCCATTATGTGTTGTCTGTTGTCCATCCGGCGTCATCCACATTTCACAAAAATCACTTCTCTCTCAATTCTTCACTGATTTTTGTTCTTTTTGGCAGGAAGGTCGGTCTGCCTGGGGTGCATATATAGCTTCTACCCAAATTTGCATACTCACAATTAATAATGAAGATATGGAGTAATTAATCAATCCCTAACAAGCAGTTTCCACACAAACCACTTCTTCTCCCTCAGTTCTTCACCGATTTTGATTCTTTTTGGCATGAAAGTAGGGGTACCTAGGGTGCATAGAGCGTCTACCCAGATTTCCTTAATTGCAATTATTAATGAAGTTAATAGTGGACTAATTAAGCCTTAATGAGCAGTTCAACAAAAATTGCTTCTTCTCAGTCAATTCCTCAGCGTTTTGGATTCTTTCTGGCAAATAGGTCGGTATTCCTAGGGTGGATATCGTTTCTATACATAGCTTGTATATAGTGTATATAACCTGCAACATTTATTGCACAAGGTGGCCCACTTTAGATCGTTCCTTCTGGACTATATGAGGCCGGAATGAGCTACACCATCGCTGACGGTCTTGTTGTGTTTTTTAGGCTCTACTGTACACCATGTGTAGCCTTGGGAAAACATTTGAATTCCTAGATGTCACAGAGCTAAAAATGGCGTTGCCTCAAATTATACTGTTGTCCAAAGAATAATTTTGGCCTGCAGTGGCGTCCGGGTGATATTTCACTGGAGAAATTATAGTAGTGATTCCTGGTATTCAGAATGAGGACATCTACATTGAACCCAAACCAAACTAAGCCATCTAGAATTATTGCATTTCTACTCTCTGAGCACTGGATGACCTAAAAGCCAGTTTTCACTGATTACTATCTAACCTGTTGGAGTCAGATTCAGTCGTTAGGGATTTGGATGTAAGAAACTGTCAGAAACAGAGTCCAGGTTGAACTCATTGGCACTATGGAACATTGATGTGGTTTCTGGATGGCTAACTTGTATGGAGAGGAGACTGGATACATGTACATACAGTAAGTACATTCAGTGAATACATGAATCGTAATCCAAGCCCCTTGTGGGGTTTAATAAAACACAGGCAAGCAACGTTAAACAAGCAAAATCCAGTGTAAATCCACTGCCATACAGTGCCTTCCTGCACCGTATGGCACATTAGGTGGCGCCGAGCTCAGTTTCTGTAGCCGTCAGCCTCTCACCTATTACATACCTAGGGTTACAGTGGTGGGCTGGTCCTCTGGTAACCACGAGAATTTGACTCCCCACTCACATCTGTATTGCAGCATGCCTTGCCAGATGGCAGTAGGTACCATTTTATGATGGTCTTTGGTATGACCTGACCACGAGTAGAACTCGCGATCTCCCGATTGAGAGGCAGACACACTAACCACTAGGCCATCTCGCGGTGTAAAATCCAGGATAATGTAAAAAAAAAGCAAGATTATACAGAAATTAATGCTCGAGACAAAAAACTGATAAGACTTTGTCATGGCAGATAAAGAAAATGGAAGTGTGTGAGTTTCAATGTTTGAGAAGTATGGTGAAAGGTGGATGTCATTTGGAAGCAGGAGAATACCCCCCTGCAGAATTTCATCTATGCACAACGTCTGAGGTATATTGGACATGCATCTGAAAACCGATCTGAAAACACCACATACATCAAAAAACTGATGTTTGTCAAACCTATACTGTTAGAAATAGGGGTGCAGTAGGAGTCCATTTCTGTCTTCCAAGATACAATCGACACTAATGTACCCCCTAGGGCTCATTATTGGACTTCAAGGTCGAAAGGAGTCAGCTGAGGTGGTTCGGGCATCTGATTAGGATGCCTCCTGAGCGCCTTTCTTTGGAGGTTTTCCAAGCACGTCCAACTGGGAGAAGACCTTGGGGTAGACCCAGAACATGCTGGAGAGATTATATATCTCATCTGGCCTAAGAGCGCCTTGGGATCCCCCAGGAGGAACTGGAAAGCGTTGCTCGGGAGAGGGATGGTTGGAATACCCTGCTGTCACCGTGACCCGACTTTGGATAAGCGGAAGAAAATGGATGGATGGCTCGAAGGTAACTATGTGTACCTTTTTAGGGTCAAAAAAGGTACATATATATAATCCCAATCAGTATATAAAGGGCACAATTAAGTACCTTAGAAGGTACTGCCCCAGTGACAAGCCATTGTATACCGAAAGGTACAATAATGTACTTTGTTTTCTGAGAGTGTACCAGAAAATATTATCATAACCCATAAATGAAGATCGCTGAAATACTACACTTACACAGCAAATTCCTCAGTGTTGAATTAACACTTTCAGAGTTAATTTCTGTCCAGTTGGACCTATATAAACACAGTTGGGTGTTAAATCAACACTCTGGGTGTTAATTCAACACTGGGGATTTTGCTGTGTACCGATTGAACAAGTGAAGAAGTTGACACAGTCAAAGTTGGAGTTCGCCAAGTTACTTCATCATCAAACTCACTTGCCTCACTCACTTCAATGAAGGTTATGAAGGAACCCACAGGACAGGATGAACAATGACACATACAGGAATCAAGAATCAACATGGAACAAGTGAACACAGTCAGACAACAAACCAATCACAGGACAGAATCCAAAACAAACACAAGCGCATGACATTCATCGTGATGGGAACCTCCGTGGGAAAGGAGAAAACCATAACCTCGTCATATAACTAGTCTTATACGAAACTACATGATATGGCTAAGGAGAAACATTCCAGTACCCAAAGTGTAACAAAGAGAACTTTCAAAGAGCCATCTTTAGCAGCTACAATTATAATTTCAAGCACAAAATGCACCAATGAACCATTCTGGCAGAGGAAAATGAGCAGAGCGATGATGATTTTCAATTATGCAAATATTATAATCTAAAGATTTACAGAAAATTCTTTCAACTGCAAAAGTCTGGAAATAAAACAATACAAAATGCTCATACAGGGGCGTAGCTACCTGTGATGATCTGGCAACTTGTCCAGGGTGTACCCCGCCTTTCGCCCATAGTCAGCTGGGATAGGCTCCAGCTTGCCTGCGACCCTGTAGAAGGATAAAGCCGCTAGAGATAATGAGATGAGATGAGGGGCGTAGCTAGGATTTTTCAAAGGGGGGGGTCACACACTGACTGGCAGCCTGAGTACATTATGTAACAAAAAATAATTACCATTGCTAGTTTTGGGTAGCTTAGAATCGGGCTCTTCCGTTGCTGTTTCTTCCACGTTTTCTTGATGATGTGTTCTAGAAACGGCACTAAAACTTAGCTTCGAAGCCACAAAATGCAACTTTGATGGAAAAAAATATATACCTCTCTTCACGTCGAAAGAAGGAGGAAAGTTTCGCTTGTTTTGACATGGCGAATTATTAACACAAGAGGAAATACTCGTAATTCGCAACTAAAAAGACTGCAGCTACACTGGCAGCTTGACCATGCTTTCTAGTGCGATCGTGTTGCGCTTGCGCAGAACTGTTTCAGTCCTGCGCGCCTTGGCTCGTGCACCTGAAGGCGCGCCTCGGGCTGCACGTACGCCTACCGAGCTCCGGCACGTGCACCGTTAACAAAGAACACCTGTCTTTAATCAATGAACTGTGTTTGGGTTATTTAAGGACTGCGCCCATGCAAGAACGATGCGAAGTATTACGCCACGTCTAGTGTGCCTTACTGAGCCTTGTTTCCTGGCCCTGTTCTTGTCGATCTCCTGGTTTTTCGACTCCTGTTTCTCGTCCCTTGATCTTGTATAGTTTTGCCTCTGATATTCTGTCCACGCCTCGTTGACCTCCTGCCTGTTTCCTCGATTATGACTTGGCCTGCTGTTTCGGACTGTTTGCCTGTTGCGTGCGTTTTACGCACTTTATGCTCATAACGCACTGTGCATTATTTAACATATCTGCACTTACATCCGCCTCTCCCGCACACACTCTGACAAACTGGGTTTTCGCGCCCAAACCACAGGAAGTCCATACGGTACAAGGTTATAAAAACCCTAATGAGGCTGAGGTGGCAATCTAGTTTAAAAATTTTTTTTTTTAGAAAAATTACAGTATGTGAATGGTTGTCTGTGTCTATGTGTCAGCCCTATGATGACCTGGCGACTTGTCCGGGGTGTACCCCACCTTTCGCCCGTAGTCGGCTGGGATAGGCTCCAGCTTGCCTGTGACCCTGTAGAACAGGATAAAGCGGCTACAGATAATGAGATGAGATGAGATGAGATGGCACGGTGGTGTAGTGGTTAGCGCTGTCGCCTCACAGCAAGAAGGTCCGGGTTCGTGGCTGGCGAGGGCCTTTTTGTGTGGAGTTTGCATGTTCTCCCCGTGTCCGCGTGGGTTTCCTCCGGGTGCTCCGGTTTCCCCCACAGTCCAAAGACATGCAGGTTAGGTTAACTGGTGACTCTAAATTGAGCGTAGGTGTGAATGTGAGTGTGAATGGTTGTCTGTGTCTATGTGTCAGCCCTGTGATGACCTGGCGACTTGTCCAGGGTGTACCCCGCCTTTCGCCCGTAGTCAGCTGGGATAGGCTCCAGCTTGCCTGCGACCCTGTAGAACAGGATAAAGCGGCTAGAGATAATGAGATGATGAGATGAGATAATGAGAAATTACAGTGGGCTCTTTTCTAATATTCTTATGCAGCTATTGAAAAAATGTATAGTCCGACAAGAGAGGGGGGTGTCACGGGCACCCCAGGATCACCCCCCCCCCCCCAGCTACGCCCCTGTCATAAATGTTCAGATGGAGTGATTTTGTAAGTTTTATTATTTTTTTTAAAGAATGCTCTTTCTTCCCTGACATATCAACCATAGTCAAAGGTGGGTTTTTTTGTATTTTTTAATTTAATTGAAATTTTTTGTGGGTTTTTTTTTAAAGCCAGACTTACATTTTTAAATTCACATAATAATAATAAGAAATTTCTTTTTAAGCCTAAAGTGAAAATGAATAAAAACACACAAACACGGTGTCATAAACTCAGAACTGGATTGGAGCAGAATAAAATTTTGTGCACGGAGGATATGCACGGAAGACTGGGTTGTTTTTGCAGTGCTTCATTTTTTTTTTTGTAGCACCACAGGAAATGGGGTGTTACCACTTCCTGTCTTTTACAAGAAGTCTTCCTATCCTCATGATTGGCTTTTTTGATTTGCCTTTGGTGAAAGGGAAATTCCTGTGCGAAGGGTACTGCTTTAGAAATTATTGTTTCAGGTGTGAATATGATGATAGATAATGGATAATAAAACATGAGCACTGTGACTTATTTACATCCTAACATTTATGGAATATTTTGTTGTAATAGTCAGACTCGTGTCTGAATTGTTACTTCAAGTGCGACTGGGTTCCACGGCGCCTCGCTGCAGTCTGTGGGAGTCTGATATGGATATTTTGTTTGATCAGAACTGATTGTTGCTATTACTTTTGGCTCTTAAAACAATGACTTTTAAAAAAAAAAAAGAAAGAAAAGAAGACGAAAACATGGCACAAGTGCTTAACAACCTAAATAAACCTCCAGATCAGGGTGTGTTTTAAAAAATTTATCTGAACTGGTCACATTTTTCCAGTGTTCTGGTGAAACTCAGCATGACGCAGGACCTGTTTTTTAATTTTTTAAAGGAGAGACAGGAAAAAGGTGAGACTGATAATGGCTTTTAATATGAATCAGATTCTGTTGGCGCACGCATCTTATTGACGTATGAGTGCTGATCCGGGAATAGGTTTGTCCTTCATATCTGGACTGATCCATTTACAGTGTCTTGCAAAAGTATTCATCCCCCTTGGTGTTTGTCCTGTTTTGTCGCATTACAAGCTGGAATTAAAATGGATTTTTGGAGGGTTAGCACCATTTGATTTACACAACATGCCGACCACTTTAAAGATGCAAATAGTTGTTTTATTGTGACAAAAACAATAATTAAGAAAATCTGGAGTGTGCATAGATATTCACCCCCTTTTATATGAAACCCCTGAATAAGAGCTGGTCACTGGCGATTCACTTCATAAGTCACATAATTAGTTGATTAAGATCCACCTGTGTGCAATCAAAGTGTCACATGATCTGTCACATGATGTCCGTATAAAATCAACCTGTTCTGGAAGGACCCTGACTCTGCAACATGACTAAGCAAGCAACATGAAAACCAAGGAGCCTCCAAACAGGTCAGAGACAAAGTTGTGAAGAAGTATAGATCAGGGTTGGGTTATAAACAAATATCCCAAACTTTGAATATCCCACGGAGTGCTATTAAATCCATTATAGCAAAATGGAAAGAATATGGCACCACTACAAACCTGACAAGAGAAGGCCGCCCACCAAAACTCACAGACCGGGCAAGGAGGGCATTAATCAGAGATGCAACAAAGACACCAAAGATAACACTGAAGGAGCTGCAAAGATCCACAGCGGAGATGGGAGTATCTGTCCATAGGACCACTTTAAGCCGTACACTCCACAGAGCAGGGCTTTATGGAAGAGTGGCCAGAAAAAAGCCATTGCTTAAAGAAAACACATTTGGAGTTTGCCCAACAGCATGTGGCAGACTCCCCAAACACATGGAAGAAGATTCTCTGGTCAAATGAGACTAAAATTTAACTTTTTGGCCATCATGGGAAACGCCATGTGTGGCACAAACCCAACACCCTGAGAACACCATTCCTACAGTGAAGCATGGTGGTGGCAGCATCATGCTGTGGGGATATTTTTCATTGGCAGGGACAGGAAAGCTGGTTAGGACTGAAGGAAAGATGGATGGCACTAAATACACGGCAATTCTGGAGGAAAATCTGTTTGAGTCGGCCAGAGGTTTGAGACTGGGATGAAGGTTCATGTTCCACCAGGACAATGACCCTAAACATACTGCTAAAGCTACACTGGGGTGGTTTAAAGGGAAACATTTAAATGTCTTGGAATGGCCTAATCAAAGCCCAGACCTCAATTCAGTTGAGAATCTGTGGCATAACTTGAAGATTGCTGTACACCAACACAACCCATCTAACTTGAAGGAGTTTTGCCTTGAGGAATGGGCAAAAATCCCAGTGGCTAGATGTGCTTAGCTACTAGAGACATACCCCAAGAGACTTGCAGCTGCAAAAGGTGGCTCTACAAAGTATTGACTCTGGGGGGTGAATACCTATGCACACTCCAGATTTGTTTTTTCATCTGAATTATTGTTTGTGTCACAATAAAACAACAATTTATGTCAATCAAATGGTGCTAACCCCCCAAAAAATCCATTTTAATTCCGGCTTGTAATGTGACAAAATAGGACAAACACCAAGGGGGATGAATACTTTTGCAAGACACTGTATATTACATTTGTATCAGTTTGTTAGACTATAAAGTGACACAGATGTGAGACAGGAAATGATTCAAGCATACAGCCAGGCGCTCGTTGGTAAAGAATCTTTTTATTTGGTTTAGATTTTTTTTTTTAAATTATTTGGTAGTTTTGAGATCTGAACTCACAACCTTCTGATCATCAGAACTACAGCTGCCTCTTAAATACTTTATTATCAGCAAAATAAATATACAGGGTGTGTGTATATATATATATATATATATATATATCATTCTCATTATCTCTAGCCGCTTTATCCTTCTACAGGGTCGCAGGCAAGCTGGAGCCTATCCCAGCTGACTACGGGCGAAAGGCGGGGTACACCCTGGACAAGTCGCCAGGTCATCACAGGGCTGACACATAGACACAGACAACCATTCACACTCACATTCACACCTACGCTCAATTTAGAGTCACCAGTTAACCTAACCTGCATGTCTTTGGACTGTGGGGGAAACCGGAGCACCCGGAGGAAACCCACGCGGACACGGGGAGAACATGCAAACTCCGCACAGAAAGGCCCTCGCCGGCCCCGGGGCTCGAACCCAGGACCTTCTTGCTGTGAGGCGGACAGCGCTAACCACTACACCACTGTGCCGCTGTGTGTATATATATATATATATATATACACACACACGCCATCCACCTGCTGTTTGATGCAGTTCTCGAATCAGCCGATCCCTTGACAGCAGCACAGCGCATCAAATCATGCAGATACAAATCGAGAGCTTCAGTTAATGTTTACAATGTTCAAACATCAGAACGGGAAAAATTGTGATCTCAAAGTGTGACTTTCTTTCACTGTGGTATGGGTGTTGGTTTGAGCCAGATGGACTGCTGGTTTGAGTATTTCAGAAACTGCTGATCTCCTGGGGTTTTCACACACAACAGTCTCTAGAGTTTACACAGACAGAATGGTGCGGAAAACAAAAAAACTTCGAGTGAGTGAGCGAGCGAGCGACAGTTCTGTGGGTGGAAACAAATGCCTTGTTGATAAGAGAGGTCAGAGGAAAACGGACAGGTTCGTGGTTTGAGCTTTTTTACCAGGAAGGATATAGTAACTCATTTAATCACTCTTTACAACCGTGGTGAGCAGAAAAGCATCTCAGCATGCAGCAGCAGAAGAACACATTGGGTTCCACTCCTGCAGCCAAGAACAATGGATCTTAGAATCAAGAACACGTTCCTATTAAAGTGGCCAGTGAGTGTATATTGTAACTTGTCTTTTAAATACATGTAATTATTTTCTTCTTAATTTGTGTTGCTAATAGATAGATAGATAGATAGATAGATAGATAGATAGATAGATAGATAGATACGTAGATGAATGAATGAATGAATGAATGAATGAATGACATTTTTCATGACATATTTGTACTCTGCATTAAGGAAACACCTGAACACTAATATTGATGATAACATCTAAAACGTTTTCCTCTTGCGGTGCTTCGCTTAAAATATACCACAAGGTTTTCAAAACCACAGTCACCTACCTTTTTTTTTTTTGGGAGAGGACAAATAATCTAGATTTACAGCAGAGAAAACAGTCATGTACGAAGAGTTCACATCAGGGTGATGGTAACATAAGCGCCGTCCTCACTTCCTGTGTGTCATATTTTTTTGTCACATTTCTCAGTGACAAAATGAACACTAGAGACCATCTCAAACGTGTGGTGTTCTGGGAAAAACCCTTCGCGTGGTCAAATTTGGATTATATACAGTAAGTCACGCGCGTAATGAAGTCTGTCTTGCGTAGAAGCAAGAAACTGAAGCAAGTGTGACAGCCAACGTGTCCAAGAAGCACAACGGCAGGTTCTGCAGCCAATTTCCTTATAAAACCATTTAGGTATACCTTGTAGGACATTTAACAGCAAATATTGACTTGCTTAATTTTTTTTAAACTGTTAATGTCCCCTTTATAGTCCATTTGTAGATGTAGAAATTTTCATTTACAACCCCAATTTCCAAAAAGTTGGGACGCTTAAATGAAAACACATTTAAAACATAAATGAAAACAGAATGCAATGTTTTGTAAATACCTTTCAACCTATATTCAGTTGAATACAATACAAAAACAAGATATTTAATGTTCAAACTGATCAACTTTATTGTTTCTTGTAAGCATACACTCATTCTGAATTGGATGCCTGCAACACATTCCAAAAAAGTTCTGACAGGAACATGTTTACCATTGTGTTACATCACCTTTACTTTTAACAACATTTTGTAAGTGTTTGGGAACTGACGACACTAATTATTGAAGTATTAGTAGTGAAATTGCTTCCCTATTGCTTCAGTTGCTCAACAGTCCGGGGTCTCCGTTGTCGTATTTTGCACTTCATAATGAGCCACACATTTTCACTGAGAGGCAGGCAGGTCAGTTTAGCACCTGCACTCTTTTACTACAAAGCCATGCTGTTGTAACACATGCAGAATACAGTTTGGCATTGTCTTGTTGAAATAAACAGGAATGTCCCAGGAAAAAAATGTCATCTGGAGGGCAGCATATGTTGCTCCAAAACCTTTATGTACCTTTCAGCATTAATGGAGCCTTCACAGATGTGCAAGTTACCCATACCATGGGCACTAACACTCCCCCATACCATCACAGATCTTGGCTTTAGAACTTTGTGCTGATAAGAATTTGGATGGTTTTTGGAAGGGTTTTTTTCCTCCCCAACATTCTGCTTTGATAAACGACTAAACTGAAAGTTGAAAGTGATCCCACAATTATGTTTAGCTCATCTGTCCATAAGCTGTTACCATGGCGTTGTGTCCATCGTCCATCCGTCGTCTAAAATTCAGTTCAATCGTATCTCCTCCGTCAGTTCTCCATGGATTTCCATTCCAATTGTTTTGCTTGAAAGAGCTCACAAAACTCCACACAAAACTTGGTCGTTGTTTTGTTAGCAAAAAAAAAAAAAAACAAAATTGACGAGTTTGTAATTAGGTCAAATTAACGAATTTTCCAGGCAGCTTACTAGAATTGTATCTCCTCTCTGATTTCTCACTCGATTCCAGTTCTGACTGATGTTTTGGATAGATCTTCCTTTGAGGAACAAAACTTGTTTGTTTGTTGATTTTCCTGTTGTGAACAATTTGTTTACAACTTTGTTTATTTTCAATTAAATCGTGTCTCCTCCCTGCCTCAGTTCTCAATCGATTTCAATTCTGATTGTTTAGTTTAAAAGAACTCAACCTTCTGCACAAACCTTGGTTGTTGTATTGTCAGTTTTTTGCTAACGACCTGCTAATTAGGTCACCTTAACGAGATTTCGGATTTTTCACTAGAACTGTATCTCCTCTCTGATTTCTCACCCGATTCCAGTTCTGATCGATGTTTTGGGTCGATCTTCCCTTGGGGAGCAAAACTTGGTCATTTTTTTGTTGATTTTCCTGTTGTAAATAATTTGTTTACAACTTTGTTTATTTCCCGTTAAATTGTGTCTCCTCCCTCCTTCAGTTCTCAACAGATTTCAGTTCTGATTGTTTTATTTGAAAGAACTCGACCTTCTGCACAATACCTGGTCGTTGTATTGTCAATTTTTTGCTAACAAATTAGTAATTAGGTCAACTTAATACATTTTCTTCTGACTAGAATTGTATCTCCTTTCTCATTTATCAGGCGAATTCAGTTCTGGTGGATGTTTTGGGTCAACCTTCTTCCCTCGAGGAACAAAATTTAGTCCTTTGCTGATTTTCCTGTTGTAAACAATTAGTCGTGGAGGTTGGTCGTGTCTCACATCGTCACATTTCAGTTCTGTTTGATGGTTTGGTTGTCAGGGTTGTTTTGATGGCAGGCCAGATGAGTGACTACGGCCTTGATGTTCTGATTTGATGACACGCACTGGTTTCCTTCACCGTATCATTTAACCTCGTTCTCAAAACACAGAATTATTGTGACACAGAAAAACTGCGGTTCTGCCTTCCACTGTTTTTCAAACGTTGACTTGTTCATGCTGTTCCACATCTAATCCCAACACTGTTGTCTTCTCTTTTTCTACATTTAGGCCGAGACAAATCCCCTGGAAAAATGCTGCTAGGTATGACTGAAGAAAGCCACAGTCTGTCTTCTATATATATATATATAGTGTGTTTTATGAATGTATTAGTGAGCGTATGATTCTTCTACAGCATTCCAATGGTAATTTAAACTAAAATGCTATCACTGGAAACACTAAACATCTTTTTTTATTGTGATGTATTTTCACTTTTATTATCAATTTCCTTGTACTAAGTAGTAATCTTGTTTAAAGTAATTAATGTTAATTTTAAAAATGAAAAACATTACGAGAAATTGACATTTTATGAGTGAAAAGGTTTTCAAAGACGAGCGTTACGCTCCCTGCTCGTGCATCTCCACTAGAGGGAAGTGTACTCATATCTGGAGGTTGATCTTCTACACTAAAGCTTCTACACTGATGGGATGCATCTGACTCAACCACTTTGGTTTTCTTCAGTTAAGAGGTTTAATGGATAAATACAAGAAAGTTTGATCAGATTTTCAAATAAATAATATTAATATTACTAAAAAAAAATAATAACATCGAGTCCCTACCATGGACTTGATACCGTACGTCTCTGGTAAAAGTGTTACTTGTGCATGTTTGTGGCATTTTAACAGCTTGGCATTTTAAAGAAGTAAGAAACCTGAATGTGAAAATGAAGAATGGCTGGTGTGAATTGTATCTCTTACAAAAAAAAAAAGGCAATAAATACTGATGACAATTTTAATTCAAGAGCTTCAGTGATTCTGTGCCATTCTTTTTTTGTTGTTGTTGCTTTAATTTGTGACATGTATGACACAATTATGCCTTAATAAAGTCAGTTATTATAATCTCTCATACACTTATAGTGGGGCAAAAAAGTATTTAGTCAGCCACCAATTGTGCAAGTTCTCCTACTTAAAAAGATGAGAGAGGCCTGACATTTTCATCATAGGTACACTTCAACTATGAGAGACAGAATGGGGGGAAAGAATCCAGGAAATCACATTGTAGGATTTTTAATGAATTGATTGGTAAATTCCTCGGTAAAATAAGTATTTGGTCACCTACAAACAAGCAAGATTTCTGGCTCTCACAGACCTGTAACTTCTTCTTTAAGAGGCTCCTCTGTCCTCCACTCGTTACCTGTATTAATGGCACCTGTTTGAACTCGTTATCAGTATAAAAGACACCTGTCCACAACCTCAAACAGTCACACTCCAAACTCCACTATGGCCAAGACCAAAGAGCTGTCAAAGGACACCAGAAACAAAATTGTAGACCTGCACCAGGCTGGGAAGACTGAATCTGCAATAGGTAAGCAGCTTGGTGTGAAGAAATCAACTGTGGGAGCAATTATTAGAAAATGGAAGACATACAAGACCACTGATAATCTCCCTCGATCTGGGGCTCCACGCAAGATCTCACCCCGTGGGGTCAAAATGATCACAAGAACGGTGAGCAAAAATCCCAGAACCACACGGGGGGACCTAGTGAATGACCTGCAGAGAGCTGGGACCAAAGTAACAAAGGCCACCGTCAGTAACACACTACGCCGCCAGGGACTCAAATCCTGCAGTGCCAGACGTGTCCCCCTGCTTAAGCCAGTACATGTCCAGGCCTGTCTGAAGTTTGCTAGAGAGCATTTGGATGATCCAGAAGAGGATTGGGAGAATGTCATATGGTCAGATGAAACCAAAATAGAACTTTTTGGTAAAAACTCAACTTGTCGTGTTTGGAGGAGAAAGAATGCTGAGTTGCATCCAAAGAACACCATACCTACTGTGAAGCATGGGGGTGGAAACATCATGCTTTGGGGCTGTTTTTCTGCAAAGGGACCAGGACGACTGATCCATGTAAAGGAAAGAATGAATGGGGCCATGTATCGTGAGATTTTGAGTGAAAACCTCCTTCCATCAGCAAGGGCATTGAAGATGAAATGTGGCTGGGTCTTTCAGCATGACAATGATCCCAAACACACCGCCCGGGCAATGAAGGAGTGGCTTCGTAAGAAGCATTTCAAGGTCCTGGAGTGGCCTAGCCAGTCTTCAGATCTCAACCCCATAGAAAATCTTTGGAGGGAGTTGAAAGTCCGTGTTGCCCAGCGACAGCCCCAAAACATCACTGCTCTAGAGGAGATCTGCATGGAGGAATGGGCCAAAATACCAGCAACAGTGTGTGAAAACCTTGTGAAGACTTAAAAAAAACATTTGACCTCTGTCATTGCCAACAAAGGGTATATAACAAAGTATTGAGATGAACTTTTGTTATTGACCAAATACTTATTTTCCACCATAATTTGCAAATAAATTCTTTAAAAATCAGATAATGTGATTTTCTGGATTTTTTTCCTCATTCTGTCTCTCATAGTTGAGGTATACCTATGATGAAAATTACAGGCCTCTCTCATCTTTTTAAGTGGGAGAACTTGCACAATTGGTGACTGACTAAATACTTTTTTGCCCCACTGTATTATTATTATTATTATTATTATTATTATCTCATCTGTCCGTAAGGCCGATGAGCTGTTGCCATGGCATTGCAGCCATCATCTGTCCGTCGTCCACAATTCAGTTAAATCGTATCTCCTCCGTCGCTTCTCCAAGGATTTCCGTTCCCATTGTTTTGTTTGAAAGAACTCATCACTCCGCACAAAACTTGGTCTTTTTTTTGTCAAATTTTTTGCTAACGAGTTACTAATTAGACCACATTAACAAATTTTCCAGGCCTCTCACTAGAATTGTATCTCCTATCTTATTTCTCACCCATTTTCAGTTCTGATTGATGTTTTGGGTCGATCTTCCCTCGAGAAACAAAACTTGGCCTTTGTTTTGTTGATTTTCCTGTTGTAAACAATTTGTTTACAACTTTGTTTATTTTCAGTTAAATCGTGTCTCCTCCCTCCTTCAGTTCTCGATGGATTTCAGTTCTGATTGTTTTATTTGAAAGAACTCGACCTTCTGTACAACCCCTGGTTGTTGTATTGTTAATTTTTTGCTAATGAACTGCTAATTAGGTCACCTTAACGAGATTTGGGGCTTCTCAAAAGAATTGTATCTCCTCTCACCTGATTTCAGTTCTGATCAACGTTTTGGGTCGATCTTCCCTTGGGGAACAAAACTTGGTCATTTGTTTGTTGATTTTCTTGTTGTAAACAATTTGTTTACAACTTTGTTTATTTTCAGTTAAAGTATGTCTCCTCCCTCCTTCAGTTCTCAGTGGATTTCAGTTTTGATTGTTTTATTTGAAAGAACTCAACCTTCTGCACAACACTTGATCATTGTATTGTCAATTTTTTGCTAACAACTTAGTAATCAGGTCAACTTAACACATTTTCTTCTGACTAGAATGTATCTCCTCTCTGACTTATCATGCGAATTCAGTTCTGATCGACGTTTTGGGTCGATCTTCTTCCCTTGAGGAACAAACTTTGTCCTTTGTTGACTTTCCTGTTGTAAACAATTTCTCGTGGAGGTTGGTCCTCTTGCACATCGTCACATTTCAGTTCTGTTTGATGTTTTGGTCATCTCATCTCATTATCTGTAGCCGCTTTATCCTGTTCTACAGGGTCGCAGGCAAGCTGGAGCCTATCCCAGCTGACTACGGGCGAAAGGCGGGGTACACCCTGGACAAGTCGCCAGGTCATCACAGGGCTGACACATAGACACAGACAACCATTCACACTCACATTCACACCTACGGTCAATTTAGAGTCACCAGTTAACCTAACCTGCATGTCTTTGGACTGTGGGGGAAACCGGAGCACCCGGAGGAAACCCACGGGGAGAACATGCAAACTCCACACAGAAAGGCCCTCGCCAGCCACGGGGCTCGAACCCGGACCTTCTTGCTGTGAGGCGACAGTGCTAACCACTACACCACCGTGCCGCCTGTTTTGGTCATCATGGGTGTTTTTATGGCAGGACAGATGGGCTACTAGGTCCTTGACATTCTGGTTATTATTATTAGTAGTAGTAGGAGTAGTGATTGAGGGGAAAACTGAAACGTTGCACCAAGATGGATAAATTGTTCCAACATGGCTGTTCCAACCTTCATGATATCTTCAGCGCTGTTTAATGTCATTTTATGAAATAAAATAAATATAGAAATACATTTTTTTCTTTCAGGGAGCGCTGTTATAGGAAAATAATCCACTTACTTCGAGTTGGTGTAATGTCAGCTTAGACAAAGCTGATTTACTGTTACCATGTCAAATTAAAATTTTTCCCCCAATAACATCACATTTCAGAGTGTTTTATTCCTTTTATACCACAGCGGCTTACCAGTAATGACAATTAAATTCATTCAGTAGTGAACCAAACTTCATATGTTTTAAACGTTTATCGTTTCAGCATCTTTTTTTCTCTCTTTTGTGAATTTAATAACACTAATAACAGCTGGTCATGTTACACAGAAACCACAAAATGCAGTCTTAAACACTTTCTTACCTCTGTTACAAAGCACTGACACAGGAGACTCTGTCTGTAAATGTTATATAAATGTTTCCAAGCTTCACCACATCAACGATACATTATGATTTGTTAAATAGCATCACTTTCTTGATCAGATGATGCGGAGCGTCCCTGTGGATGAGCTGTTACTATGTAAATGAGAACGTATTCAACCGACCTTCTGACCAACCATGAATTAGGAATTTGACAGCGCTGTGGTGTACAACATGATTATACTGTCATGAATGAGATACCCATGGAAAATCCATGGGCTCCACCAAAAATTAAGAAAGTAAAAAAAGGTTTTATTGCTGTTTAAAAAGTTTGATGGAAAAAATGGTCTTTATGGTACCAACAAGAGTTCCATTACATTACAGGCATTTAGCAGATGCTCTTATCCAGAGCAATGTACAGCATACCCAGAGCAGCCTGGAGAGCAGTTGGGGGGTTAGGTGCCTTGTTCAAGGGCACTTCAGCCATTCCTGTTGGTCCAGGGAATTGAACCAGCAATCTTTTGGTCCCAAAGCTGCTTGTTTAACCTTTAAGCCATGGCTCCACTGTTGTTTCATGTCATCAAACTTTTTTTTTTGGCTGCAGATACATGAAAATGATGTGAAAGACACTGGCAGAAATTAAAGGAATTGAAATACAGTAGTATGATTCTCTGATTTAGGGGTGGCACGGTGGCGTAGTGGTTACTACTGTTGCCTCACAGCAAGAAGGTTCTGGGCTCGAGCCCAGGGGCCTTTCTGTGTGCATGTTCTCCTGTGTCTGCGTGGGTTTCCCCCACAGTCCTAAGACATGTGGTTAGGTTAACATGGGGCAACCATGGCCTGAGGTTGGGCTGAAGTGCTCTTCAGCAAGGGCACCGAACCCCCAACTGCTCCCCGGGTGCTGTAGCATAGCTGCCCACTGTTCTGGTTATGCATGTGTGCTCACTACTCACTTGGATGTGTTCACTGCAGAGGTTAAATTTCACTGTGTGCTTGAGTGTACACGTGACAAATAAAGGCTCATGTCAATGAGGATTATGTGAACAGAACTGAATGCGTTTGAATGTTTGGGAACAGGAGGGAAAAAATGATCACAAAAACACTCTATTGGGTCACATCACCTGCTGATCAACAGAGCCATGGTACAGAAGTGAGCTTTATCTTGATCCACATGTAAGGAGGTCTGATAAAAGGTTACGCAAGACCATGAGCTCATGATGCTTTCAGAGAACGTGAACTTTGTATAAACCAGACACGTCAAACTCGTTTTCGGTAACTGGAGACATTACACTCCAGCTGGACTGAACATCACATCAAGAACTCGTATAAAATGTGTCTAATTTGGATAAATGCATGGATTGAACTTAGTGTAAGTGTAGTGGTTAGCGCTGTCGCCTCACAGCAAGAAGGTCCTGGGTTCGAGCCCCGGGGCCGGCGAGGGCCTTTCTGTGTGGAGTTTGCATGTTCTCCCCGTGTCCGCATGGGTTTCCTCCGGGTGCTCCGGTTTCCCCCACAGTCCAAAGACATGCAGGTTAGGTTAACTGGTGACTCTAAATTGACCGTAGGTATGAATGTGAATGGTTGTCTGTGTCTATGTGTCAGCCCTGTGATGACCTGGCGACTTGTCCAGGGT
The DNA here is from genome assembly GCF_027579695.1 of Neoarius graeffei. NCBI lineage: Eukaryota > Metazoa > Chordata > Actinopteri > Siluriformes > Ariidae > Neoarius > Neoarius graeffei. Next base: position 55,696,592 of record NC_083586.1, read on the forward strand.
GTACCCCGCCTTTCACCCGTAGTCAGCTGGGATAGGCTCCAGCTTGCCTGCGACCCTGTAGAAGGATAAAGCGGCTAGAGATAATGAGATGAGATGAACTTATAGCACATATGAAACAGATGAACACACTGCAATACATGACAAACTGTCCAGATTATGGTTTTACCTCACAGTACCTTGCATAAGTATTCACTCCCTTGCAGGAGTTTCCCATGTTTCTGGTTGGAACAGGTTACAACTCGGAACGGAGTTTATGGTTTTGAGTTAATTGCTCTATTTTGCCCCCTAGTGGAGCTTCATCATCACAAGCGGAGCCAAAGTAGCAAAGAAAAAACCCTTCATCTCTACAAGCTTCAGTACAGCTAAATATCAGCAAAACAGGATGAGAGTAACAAGACTTAGCTAATGTTTTGCTAACTAGCTCCCGAGTGCCCCGCTAATTTAAATAGGTGACCCATATAGCTGGTGGTACCAGTGTTGTATTTAAATATAAATTATGGCCAAATTTCAAACATAAACTATGCTTGACGTGATGATAAGCTACAGCCTTCATCTACACTGTGGTGTACAAGAACATCTGCTAACTCGTGAGGTCACATTCAAGTAGCTAGGTACTGTCATAGCTAACCCCTTCTGACACAAAACAGAATACTATAGTTACAATGCCTTGCAAAAGTATTCATACCCCTTGAACTTTTTCACATTTTTCCACCTTACAACCACAAACTTAAAAGTTTTTTATTGAGATTTTATGTGATCAACCAACACAGAGTAGCACATAATTGTGAAGTGAAACGAAAATGATAAATGGTCTTCAAAATTTTAAACAAATAAAAATCTAAAAAATGTGATGTGCATTAGTATTCAACCCCCCTGCGTCAATACTTTGTAGAGCCACCTTTTGCTGCAATTACAGCTGCAAGTCTTTTGTGGTATGTCTCTACCAGCTTTGCACATATAGACACTGACATTTTTGCCCATTCTTCTTTGCAAAATAGCTCAAGCTCAGCCAGATTGGATGGAGAGCGTCTGTGAACAGCAATTTTCAAGTCTTGCCACAGATGCTCAATGGGATTTAGGTCTGGACTTTGACTGGGCCATTCTAACACATGAATATTCTTTGATCTAAACCATTCCATTGTAGCTCTGGCTGTATGTTTAGGGTCATTGTCTTGCTGGAAGGTGAATCTCCTTCCCAGTCTCAAGTCTTTTGCAGCCTCCAACAGGTTTTCTTCCAGGATTGTCCTGTATTTAACTCCATCCATCTTCCCATCAACTCTGACCAGCTTCCCTGTCCCTGCTGAAGAACAGCATCCCCATAGCATGATGCTGCCACCACCATGTTTCACAGTGGGGATGGTGTGTGCAGGGTGATGAGCAGTGTTAGTTTTCCACCACACATAGCGCTTTGCATTTAGGCCAAAAAGTTCAACTTTGGTCTTATCTGACCAAAGCACCTTCTTCCACATGTTTGCTGTGTCCCCTACATGGCTTCTTATGCCTTTCTTTCAACAATGGCTTTCTTCTTGCCACTCTTCCAAAAAGGCCATCCAAGACTTATACTTGTCCAGAGTCAGGAAATGGGCAGGTAACATCTCTGCGGACCCACCACACCCTGGTCACAATCTGTTTAATCTTTTCCCCTCAGGGAGGCGATATAGATCACTGTATGCAAAAACAACCAGACACAAGAACACTTTCTTCCCTCAGGCTGTCTCTGTGATGAACAGCTAAAATCCAGATTCATATATCAGTATTATCACTTGCAAAATATCTGCACACTCATACTGTCATTCTGTGCTCACTGTTACTTATATTATATTCATACTTATTTAAATTTACTATTCATCTTTGCACTATGCACCATATTGCACCAAAAGGGAAATCCTTTCTGTGATGAACAGCTAAAATCCAGATTCATATATCAGTAATACCACTTGTAAAATATCTGAACACTTATACCATCATTCTGTGCACACTGTATACTTTATATTTATTTAACTAGTCCATACTTGACTTACCTGGATTACTTTGCACTATGCACCTATTTTTTGTTGTTGTTGTTTGCTTGTTTATCTGTTTTGTACTGAGAGCTAAGTGAACCGGAGTCAAATTCCTCGTGTGTGTCCACATACCTGGCAATAAAAGTGTTTCTGATTCTGATTTGTGGAGTGTACGACTTATAGTTGTCCTGTGCACAGATTCTCCCACCTGAGCTGTGGATTTCTGCAGCTCCTCCAGAGTGATCATGGGCCTCTTGGCTGCTTCTCTGACCAGTGCTCTCCTTGCTCGCTCTGTCAGTTTAGGTGGACGGCCATGTCTTGGTAGGTTTGCAGTTGTGCCATACTTTTTCCATTTTTGAATGATGGATTGAACAGTGCTTCTTGAGATGTTCAGAGCTTAGGATATTTATTTATAACCTAACCCTGCTTTAAACTTCTCCAGAACTTTATCCCTGACCTGTCTGGTGAGTTCTTTGGTCTTCATGATGCTGTTTGTTCTTCAGTGTTCTCTAACAAACCACTGAGGCCTTCACAGAACAAGTGTATTTATGCTGAGAGTAAATTACACACAGTAGGACTCTATTAACTAATTAGATGACTTCTGAAGGCAATTGATTGCACTGGATTGTATTTAGAGGTATCAGAGGACAGGGGGCTGAATACTAATGCACACCACACTTTTCAGATTTTTATTTGTTGAAAATTTTGAAGACCATTTATCATTTTCGTTTCACTTCACAATTATGTGCTACTCTGTGTTGGTCTATCACATAAAATCTCAATAAAAAACTTTTAAGTTCGTGGTTGTAAGGTGGAAAATGTGAAAAAGTTCAAGGGGTATGAATACTTTTTCAAGGCACTGTAGCTAACAAAGTTAGCGAGGTAGATACTTGGAAATGCTCCTGAAATTAAATGACTGATTTCATGTGAGGGGTTTTCTTGAGGAATTTGATTTAAGATGTATAAAAGATAAAAATGGCAATATAACTGTAAAAATGCAATGAGGCTAATTACCAACATATCATGTAAAAATACAACTAAGTCAAGTCTATTTAATAAACCAAATTTTTGAAAAAGCTCAAGTAAGTAAGTTAAGCTAAAGTGCTATACAAGGCTGAAATAAGACTAGGAATGCAAGTAATAATGAACAATAAGTCAACAATGAAAAATGAATTAAAACAGGACGGCGGCGACTGTCCATCGCTAGCGATGATGACTGCTTCATTAGGATGCACAGAAATGCAGATGGGCTGCGAGGCCCGCACGGTGGTATGGTGTTGTAGTGGTTAGCACTGTCGCCTCACAGGAAGAAGGTCCTGGGTTCGAGCCCAGCGGCCGACAAGGGCCTTTCTGTGTGGAGTTTGCATGTTCTTCCCATATCCGGTTTTCCTCCGGGTACTTCAGTTTCCCCCACAGTTCAAAGACATGCAGTTAGGTTAACATGGGGTGGCCTTGGGCTGAAGTGCCCTTGAGCAAGGTACCAAACCCCTAACTGCTCCCCGGGCACTGTAGTATGGCTGCCCACTGCTCTGGGTGTGTGCGCGCATGTGTGTTCATTGCTTCAGATGGGTTAAATGCAGAGGATGAATCTCACTATGCTTGAAGTGTGCATGTGACAAATAAAGGTTTCTTCTTCAGTGGCGGCACGAACAGCCCGACCGAGCTGTCATGGAATGTCTGGCCTCATGAGCTCTCGCATACTATTCTCCTCTCTTAACGAAGTGCCTTGCACAGTAAGGTAAGACAAACAATGTTGTGCTCCCATCATGTTGTCTCTCTGGACCTCCAGACCTGATGCCAAGTGGTGCACAAAAGTGCCACAGACCTGACGGTGATGACAATTGACTTGCCGAGTGATGCCATCTGTTGGCCATTTGAGTGGCTCTTCCACTTGCTATCTGATGGTGCGCCATTGACCCTGTTGGGTTCATCCACCACACTGCACCAAAAAGCACCCTGCTGCCAGTGCCTTATTGGTAATGTACTAATTTAACCCATAGCTGGAACCCAGGCAGGTGCTACCATTTCGGGTCAGAGTGGACCTAGGAGAAATGGTGATTAAGGGGTAACTCCACTTTCCCCAATACTCAAGTCCTTCTGGACCTGAGACTCACCACTGGTTGCAGTTTAAAGTCATACCCAGAAATAAACAGGACATACTAAATCATCAAATAGACCAAATGCTATTTAGGAAGGAAAAAGAGTTTTAAGGTGTGATTTAACAGTGTTAATGTATACTAAGGCAAGAAATCAACAATGATTTAAACATCAAACCAACCCAAACGCTATACAGTAAAAATGGGTTTTAAGACGTGATTTAGTTGTAAAAGGGGTAATGAATGCAGGGAAACAGATGAACCCAGAATGGTAATGTATTCCACCTTTTGGGGCCAGCAACAAAACTTGCACCATCATCTTTGCTTTTGGTCCATGGGAACAGAAACAACTGATTTGAGGACTTAAGCACCTGAGCAGCGGAGTGAAAATGAAGGAGACAGGAAAGTTATGAAGGTGCTAGATGAGGTATGGCTTTAAATACAAATAGCAAACCCTTAAAATCTATCCTAAATTTAACAGGAAGCCAGAGTAGAAAGGCCAACACAGGAGTGATGTGGTCCCTCTTCTTTGTATTTCTTGGTATTATGGTATTACGAGATGTCTTGCAACAGCATTTTGCACAAGCTGGAGGTGAGACAGAGAGGTCTGAGGAACGCCTATATACAGAGGTAGTCGAGGTCAGGGGAAAATAGTGCATGAATGAGTGAGTGACTCTCTCCAGATCCTTGAATGAGAGAAGAGTCTGAGGTTTAGTGACAGTTCTAAGCTGGAAAAAGCTTCCCTTGACAATGGTACTAATTTGCTTGTTAACTCAGAGATGGGTCTATAATTATGTCGTGTTGTAGGGTAATCAAGACCTCCTAAACCGAGACCAAGTCATGACCAAGATCAAAGTGTATCAAGACAAGACCAAGATTCTGAGGGGTTGAGATCAAGTCAAGACCAGGGCAGGGCGAGACCGAGTTAAGACCAGAACTGGACCAGTGTGTGTGAAGAGGGTGGGGGAGGGGTGACCGCCATTAACAGGAAGAATAAATTAGCATTGAGTCACGTTATTGGTTGCATTCGAAGCAGGAAGTTTTACATCCAATCACAGTAACGATGTTCACAAATTAATCAGAGAATGCACAGGCAATTTAGTGAAATCGCCACAGGTGTAGTCTTGACTGGTCTTGAAATAAAATCTTGAGTCCTCTATGTCTGAGACTGAGACAAGACCTAGTAAAGGCCCGGTTCCACAATACCTATAATTACAATGATAACTATCAATAAAGGGGTCCCCTGTAGTTTATATGGTTGGTGCTCACACCAGACTGATAATGATCCCCATAGCCCAGGCATGGGTTTATCCGTATCGGTGAGATTGCTTCTGGAGCCATTTTCCAGGCCTGAACCAGGTCCAATAAAACATCTGACCAATCAGGTCATTGTTTACATGTGACGCTGTCTGAGCACATGCTATTTTTCCCCAGGCATCTTTGTACATCTTTATTGCATCATGAAGTCACGGAATACAGAGTCACGGAAAATAAAAAATATATATATATATAATACAAAGCATGGATCTTTTATTCACTGATATTTCATGGAAAATCACATATCCATCATAAATTAATAAAGTAAACTTATAAATGGAGGTAAGATATTTTAATTATGAGCTTTGGCAGTCCAAACATTTAACTGTTTTAGACTTCTTAATTTTTTATCCATGATGCATCATCCGTATGAAATCGGTAGCCAATCTGTAATATACAGATAAAGAGAACCCAGTTAAACAAATGACACAAAAAATATTATACTTGGTCATTTATTTATTGAGGAAAATGATCCAATATTACATATCTGTGAGTGGCAAAAGTATGTGAACCTCTAGGATTAGCAGTTAATTTGAAGGTGAAATTAGAGTCCGGTGTTTTCAATCAATGGGATGACAATCAGGTGTGAGTGGGCACCCTGTTTTATTTAAAGAACAGGGATCTATCAAAGCCTGATCTTCACAACACATGTTTGTGGAAGTGTATCATGGCACGAACAAAGGAGATTTCTGAGGACCTCAGAAAAAGCGTTGTTGATGCTCATCAGGCTGGAAAAGGTTACAAAACCATCTCTAAAGAGTTTGGACTCCACCAATCCACAGTCAGACAGATTGTGTACAAATGGAGGAAATTCAAGACCATTGTTACCCTCCCCAGGAGTGGTCCACCAACAAAGATCACTCCAAGAGCAAGGCGTGTAATAGTCAACGAGGTCACAAAGGACCCCAGGGTAACTTCTAAGCAACTGAAGGCCTCTCTGACATTGACTAATGTTAATGTTCATGAGTCTACCATCAGGAGAACACTGAACAACAATGGTGTGCATGGCAAGGTTGCAAGGAGAAAGCCACTGCTCTCCAAAAAGAACATTGCTGCTCGTCTGCAGTTTGCTAAAGATCACGTGGGCAAGCCAGAAGGCTATTGGAAAAATGTTTTGTGGATGGATGAGACCAAAATAGAACTTTTTGGTTTAAATGAGAAGCGTTATGTTTGGAGAAAGGAAAACACCGCTTTCCAGCATAAGAACCTTATCCCATCTGTGAAACATGGTGGTGATAGTATCATGATTTAGGCCTGTTTTGCTGCATCTGGGCCAGGACAGCTTGCCGTCATTGATGGAACAATGAATTCTGAATTATACCAGCGAATTCTAAAGGAAAATGTCAGGACATCTGTCCATGAACTGAATCTCAAGAGAAGGTGGGTCATGCAGCAAGACAATGACCCTAAGCACACAAGTCGTTCTACCAAAGAATGGTTAAAGAAGAATAAAGTTAATGTTTTGGAATGGCCAAGTCAAAGTCCTGACCTTAATCCAATCGAAATGTTGTGGAAGGACCTGAAGCGAGCAGTTCATGTGAGGAAACCCACCAACATCCCAGAGTTGAAGCTGTTCTGTACGGAGGAATGGGCTAAAATTCCTCCAAGCCGGTGTGCAGGACTGATCAACAGTTACCGGAAACATTTAGTTGCAGTTATAGCTTCGCAAAGGGGTCACACCGGATACTGAAAGCAAAGGTTCACATACTTTTGCCACTCACAGATATGTAATATTGGATCATTTTCCTCAATAAATAAATGACCAAGCATAATATTTTTGTCTCATTTGTTTAACTGGGTTCTCTTTATCTACTTTTAGGACTTGTGTGAAAATCTGATGATGTTTTAGGTCATATTTATGCAGAAATATAGAAAATTCTAAAGGGTTCACAACTTTCAAGCACCACTGTAGTCATAGTTGTAGGTATATAGTTATCAGTGCTGTGGGACCGGGCCCTAAAAATACACTCAATTCCGAGAAGAGACCTTCAAAAAGTGGTCTCAAGTACTACAATACTACTGTAGGGTCTAGGTTATGGTTTTTAGTAACGGTTGAACAACTGCATGCTTAAAGTAAGGAGGAAGTGAAACATCTGCAAGGCAGCAATTCATTCTGGCCGAGATCACCAGGCCGACAGTGAGTAATGTCTCTTTAAATATGTAAGTCAAAAGGAAATCAAAAGGACAGTTAATTGGCTTCATTTTACTAACAGTCTTTGACAGCTGGGAGAAGCTCAATTTGGTCAAAGGTTGGACAAAAAGCTAATGATTTCTGAAAAATATTTGACTCTGCGGCGGCACGGTGGTGTAGTGGTTAGCGCTGTCGCCTCACAGCAAGAAGGTCCGGGTTTGAGCCCCGGGGCCGGCGAGGGCCTTTCTGTGTGGAGTTTGCATGTTCTCCCCGTGTCCGCGTGGGTTTCCTCCGGGTGCTCCGGTTTCCCCCACAGTCCAAAGACATGCAGGTTAGGTTAACTGGTGACTCTAAATTGACCGTAGGTGTGAATGTGAGTGTGAATGGTTGTCTGTGTCTATGTGTCAGCCCTGTGATGACCTGGCGACTTGTCCAGGGTGTACCCCGCCTTTCGCCCGTAGTCAGCTGGGATAGGCTCCAGCTTGCCTGCGACCCTGTAAAAGGATGAGATTTGACTCTGCCAGCTTTGACTGAGTGTTGGTAAGCTTCAAGACAGTCCCTTAGGATTTAGTAAGACAACTGTAATTTATCAGTTTTCCTGCCTGTGTGTGTAAGTGGTGTTTAGGATAACAGCACAATTTACATTTTATTTTTAAAAAAAAAAAGGTTGACAAGAAGTTTAACAGTTCTCATAGTGCAAAGTGGCCGCTCTGCAATCACAGAGGATCACGTCCATTACATTTACTATAAACATCGGCGTATTTCCTGGAGCAAAGCCATGTGACGCAAATTCAGGTAATTAGTAAGCACCTCACGAATTCACGTCAGGTGTGTTAACGTTTGAGGTTAAATATGAAACTGGAATGTGGTAGACAATAAAGGACTCGTTCAGCAAGGATAGCATGTACAAGCTGCCAATCACCTCACTTGTGCATGCACTGCAGTTGTGCTGCTAAAACCCACAAATCATACATCCCCTGTTACAGCATCCTCTAACACATGGCTTAAAAGCAAAAGACGGATACAGTGTTGACGTGAGAGTCCCAGTTCCTTACAGAAACACAGAATCAACTTAAAGTAGATGTGAAAGGAGCATACTGAGATCACATGAACCAGTTCATTGAACTGAAAGTAAAAAAAAAAAAAAAAATTCATGTAATTCTTCTGTAATTCTTTGTTCATTGGAATTATTACTCAGTGGGATTCATACACTGTATTTTCAGATAGTGACAGATGGAGGCTCTTCAATTAAGATTTATCTTTGTCTTTAATTTGCCCAGAGCTTGAAATAGTGACTTCACGCTTCCTGGTGCTTAATATGTATAGTTTTATAAATATTTGAGAAATTAAATAAAGGTACAGTATATTTGCATAAGAATCCACCTCTGGTGCTGTGAAACCTGGTTACAGTTTTAGGTTTCTAATGAAGAACTACATATCCGCGTATTTAATCTTTTCTTACTTTTTCAGTTTTGGTGAACAAGCCAGTTTAGATTTTTATTTTAATTTCATTATTTACTGGGCTGGGTTTATTTAGAACCTTTACCGGGCCGGTCCAGGTCCACAGCATGTACATTTGACACCCTTTCTATGAACGCTGTTCGAGTTTCAAAACCCAGAAACGAAAGTGCAATTCCTAAAAATGTCTATTTAGCAGAAGAAAAATTCCCACAAACTTTTCAGACTCTCATGTGAAACTGTTTTTGTGTCAAACATACGCACGGTGATACAGCTGAGTGCCAAGATTTGCATCCCCATGGTTTCTGCATCTGTTCTACTTTAGTTGACCTACAAACAATTTTGTGAGAAGAACAATCCAGAGCTTGGGACAGAAAAACGGTTTGGAAAAGTTATCCAGGATGGATGTGCAAGTTATTACAGAATATTTAACTCACGTTCAGAAATAATACAGGTACATCTGAGGAATTTACACAGTCTTGTTTGTTTAAATAAAAATCTGCTTCACTTTGTATTGATTCAAAGGTACGGTATGTACAGTTTTTGCACTCAGCTGTACAGTATGGAAAAATTTGCTCCCCCATACACAAACACATTTGTGTAGTGTGTAATAGATTAAATATATCTTACTCATCTGCTGTAACTAAAGTTATAGGTTGAGGTCAGACCCCACAACACCTCATTTCATTCTGTTCCATTACTTTCTCAAACAGGAAGTGTGATCATTTGTTGTAGGTGCTTGTGGTGTCCCCACAATAGTTCTCTGCACAATGTTTCCCCACCTTGCACTCTTTAAGGTTTCTTTCAAAGTCAAATTACAATTTAAAAAAAAATATATCAGGTTAACTGTTCAAGCATATCCCCGGAGTGAAAGACGCTGATGGAGAATCGGTGTTCAGTATCCAAATAACACTGAATACAACTAATTGGAAACGTTTCTCAAAAATGGATGATAAATGCAGCACAGATCTTCCTGCAGTTCATTACATAATCACATACAGTGTGTACAATGACATACTTTGTCAACAGCAATGCAGGTTTATTTTTACATGGCGGATATACAGTATAAGTAGAGACTGTAGGAAGCACTGCTGTAAACTTAGCTTTCTGTAAGACACTGTCTTTACTTGTATACAAGTGAAATACTATACAGATAAACCTATAACTATATAGTCATTAATCAAACCATGTTTAGGTCATTAATAAGTATATGTTGAACTTCAAACAGAGAACATTTTGGAAATCTGAAAACTGCAGTAGGCTTGGAATGGGTGTGTTTTCTTTACTACCAATTATTTTGTCCCCTTGTTGGGAAATCTGTGGGAAATAAATCTCACCAAGCTCATTCACGTCACACAAATATCATTTATTTGGAAATCCATGGCCGTTTTTTATGATTTCTACAATGCTAGTCTCAAGACCAAGATCTTTCTTGAGGTCACTGTATCCTGATCTTGGTCTTATCTCATCCATCCATCCATTATCTATAGCCGCTTATCCTGTACAGGGTCGCAGGCAAGCTGGAGCCTATCCCAGCTGACTATGGGCGAGAGGTGGGGTACACCCTGGACAAGTTGCCAGATCATCGCAGGGCTGACACATAGAGACAACCAACCATTCACACTCATTTTCACACCATCTGAGGTCGCCAAGCACTGGCTCACAAGACCACTACAGTAATTGCTTCTGTGTGCTGGACTGTCTGGTGCTTATGTAAGTGTTATGGGGTATTTTATTCATCAGAACTGCAGCATTTCTGAATGGCATGCTTGTTAAAAACACACGGAAAGTCCCACTGGGATTTCATGATACGAGGAGCAAACAAAGACTAAAATAAAGCACACAAGCTTTCATAAACTCACACTACCCGAGATGCTATGGTCATAGTGCTATGACTTATTTACATAAGTGCATGTATTTTACTGTGTGTCCTTTCTGTTATGATGTTCTGTGACTTCTTTCATTCATATTCAGATTTCCATATCTTAACTGTGCAAGTCTGAATCCAACCAGGAATACTTATAGGCTACTATTCATCAGCGAATATCCAAAACTTTCCAGATTGTCCTTAAAAATGTTTGTCACACCTGAGAAGCACAGTAGACAGTTGTGTTACCACTGACAGAGGTATTAGTTCTGACAATGAAAAATTAAGTTAGAGAGAGGGGAAGGAAAAGATAATCAACAGAACCAGAGCGTCAAGGACAGAGTCGTTCATCTGGCCTGCCATCAAAACAATGACGACCAAACCATCAAACAGAACTGAAATGTCACAATGTGAGAGAGGACCAACCTCCATGACAAATTGTTTACAACAGGAAAATGGATTAAATTTTGTTCCCCAAAGGGAAGATCTACCCAAAACATTGATCAGAACTGAAATCGCATGATAAATGAGAGAGGAGATACAATTCTACCAAGACCATTACCAACCGAGACCAGGACAAAACCCAGGCCTGTACTGACCAAGAATAACACCAACTAAAAACTAAGGCAAGACATGTACATAATTTCATTCTTCATGTTTAAGACTTATTGTCATGACCAAGACAATATTCAGCCAATATGAGATAAGACTGGTTGGTATGGACCTTCATCTTGTCTTGGTCTTATTTGGTATGGACTTTGGTCTTGTTTTGATCTCAGTTGGCATGGACTTTGGTCTTGTCTTGATCTCAGCTGGTATGAGCCTTGGTCTTGTCTTGATCTCAGCTGGTATGAGCCTTGGTCTTGTCTTGATCTTGGTCGGTATGAACCTTGGTCTTGTCTTGATCTCGGTAAGTATGGACCTTGGTCTTGTCTTGATCTCGGTTGGTATGGACCTTGGTCTTGCCTTGATCTCGGTTGGTATGGACCTTGGTCTTGCCTTGAGCTCAGTTGTATGTACTTGGGTCTTTTCATGTGCTCAGTTGGTATGGGCCTTGATGTTGCCTTGGTTATAAATCTTGGTCTTTCCATGGTTTTGGTTGATATGGGTCTTAGTTTTGGTTCGGTTAGTATGGTTGGTTAGTATGGACCGCATTTGATAACTTCAACAAAATGGACTTCATGTTAAAACTATAATGAATTTCCTGGTTACACAATTATACTTTGTGACTATATAGGACACAAGTTATAGGAGCAAGTTATTTATAATCACGCTATCTTATCACCCAAATGAGGATGGGTTCCTTTTTGAGTCTGGTTCCTCTCAAGGTTTCTTCCTCATGTCATCTCAGAGTTTTTCCTTGCCACATTACCTCAGGCTTGCTCATTAGGCATAAATTTATTCGTTTATATGTTTAAAATCTTTATTTTCCTGTAAAGCTGCTTTGCAACAATGTCCATTGTTAAAAACGCTATACAAATAAATTGACTTGACATTCTTGTTTGACCTGGATCATGGTTGTAGTTGGTATGGATCACAGTCACGGGTGGAATGAACCTTGGTTTTAACTTAGTCATCACTGACAACTTGATCTCATTCCACATTAAGCACATTGTCACAAGCAATGTATGAATATTGTAAATAAACAGAATTTAGTTAACAAATAGGCCTATGGTTCCTGTGCAGTCAACCAATAGGCCTACAGCAAAGTACTTAAAGCATATATGCAGAACCATGACCTCACTTTTGTTTATAAATGCCTTGAGACCTCAACAATGTTACAGAAATAGTTTTAAGCATTCACAATAAATCTAATATAGTCATTTTTATGTTTAAAGTGATTCATATAGGTAGCGGTCTGAGTGAATGACCTTGATGTCCGTAACGTCACAGCAGGAAGTTTATCGGTCTCATCACCATTTCCGCTATACTAAATCACAGAGCTGACTGCAACTCCGATCCTCCATTTTGAGCTAATTCATCGCCATGCCATGTACAGTAGATGTGCCAGCAACACAACAGAAGGTGGATTTATGTTGTATTCATGGCCCAAGAATGTTCAAACTGCAAAGATTTGGAGGCATTTTGTGAGAAGTTCACGGGCATGTTGGGCGCCTATGAAGTGGTTTCTGCTCTGCTCTGCACATTTTACTGAAGACTCGTACAAGACCTCTGATCCATTGAGGAGCATTGGCTATAAGCCTGTATTGAAAGAGGGTGCAGTACCAACAATTAAAGAAAAGAAAAGCATTTATTTAATTTATTTTTTTAAAAAGGAAAGTAAGTTCAATTGCACCAGTTCTCCCGGAGTGTGAGCCGAGGTTTATTGGTAAAATCTGGGACAGAACGTGACAAGACATATCGCTCGGGCAGTGACCTCCCTGTGGTTGTTACTAAAATCGGTGACATTCCGTCCCATCCCAGGTTTTAGTAATTGCCTGAGCCGAGCAGTAATGGTGGAGTACTCAATATGGAGAAAATGGAGAACGAGTGGAGCAGCCGTCTGATTTCTTCACTGGATATCGCTGCCATCTCTCCCTTACGTGGAAGAAGTGAATGAACGGAGAACTGAACGAACAACTGAAAATCAGATTGTTTCAAAACAATCAGCCACAAGGTCGGCCTTCACGAAGCGAGAACACAGACGGTTAAGCTGCGATTTTCATTTGGATATAAAACAACAAAAACAACACGTTGTTTACCTGCATTTTGTGTGTTTAAGTTACCGGTATAAGATTATTTAATTTGCTTCAGAATGTGATTGTCTCAGTTCATCTGATTATTTAATTAGTCTTTTACATTTTATCAGTGGAAATGCATGCATGTACATGTGTGTTGCATAAGTTATAATGCCTATCCTGTTTTAATGAGAGTCGACCCACAATCAGTGAAGTCAAATCAGTCTTAGTTGAGCAAGTCGGTAACGGCATTTCTTACTTTCACCATAAATTTTTATTTATATGACTTTGGTCTATAGCTGTCAAAGGCCTCGGCCTTAAAACCGATTACCGCAGTGACGTCACGCACTCAGGGCTGGCTGGCTCAGCAGGGCAGCTCAAATGCCAACTTTGCGGTCGATTTTAACTCTCAAAAATATATATTTTTAATTCCCATTTATGCAGCATACAAGAGTCAAGGGTGGAGATACTATCCACTCAGAAATTTATTTAAAAATAAAGGTTCTGCGTATCTCCTTTAAGTAAAGTTCTGAGCCAAGACTGGCTTTAACAGTTAGAGAAATAAACACAAAATCTATCCCTAATCGGTTCTCGGTAGACTTAGAGTTATGTGACTTTAATGGCAGCATATTCCGATGCCTCAATCTGTACATGAGCAACTTTAACAGGTCTCTGTGGCACAGCCTCATGATTTAGGGAGGCATATATCAAAGGATTTTCTTCTTTCTCCTCTTGCACAGTGTCACGGTTGTGGCAATGTCTCGGTGATCTCGGATTGATAGGATGTTCTCCCCTCGATGATCGGTCTCTTAGAGATGTCAGTCTGACAGGAGGGGTGTCATAGATAGCGGGAGTGGTAGGGAGTGGTAGTGGTCGACATGGTGGATTGGCGTGGGCTTTGCTACGTGGAGACTCCCTGGGAATTAATATTGGTGGAGCAAGATCAGCCACTGGAGTTGCTGTGAACTGTAGATTGGATTGGATCATGAGAACCTTTCATTGTTAATCAGTAACCTAGTTAGGTAAGAAAGATAGATACATACTGTACCTGATTCTCGCGTATTTTTTCTTTAATTGATTTTTTCTGTCCTGCTAAAATTGAACAGAAATGCAGATCTCTGAACCTCTTGTACATGTCCAGTACAGAGCACAACAGGATGTTATTTTGTGCATACAGAGAACAAAGGAAAAACTGCACATACCTCGACACCGGATGACACTTACACACACGACAATCACTATGAAGAGCAGTACCCCAATCCCACTGTAGATGTAGATGTAGGACTGCAGCCATTCTGAATTTTTACCAAGCAGACTGGAACCGTCTGAAGCAAGAAAAGTATTTTATGAAGGTACTTCATCAGCAGTACTTCATTACTGTTGCTAGTAATGAGCAGAAGTTAGCCATTTGTGACCCCCTAATGCTAAATAAATAACTTCAAGGCTTTATTTTAAAGGTTAAACATGACCATACCGGTCAGAAACATATGACACAATGTTATGCTCATGAAATTAGGTGTAAAAAAAACAACAGTCCTTACTTGTTGTATTGTTTTCTTGGCTTACAATGCTGTAGTCAGTGGTACAATCTGGAACATAATCTGAAAGTATATGATATGATGACTCAATCTGTACTGCCAGTCAAAAGTCACAGCCTTAAGAAATGGGTTTTACTCTAGAGTGAGAAATTCCACATAATAAATACATACAGTACCAGTCAAAAGTTTGTACACGCCTACTCATTCATTCATAGGTTTTTAGCTCATCTGGCCACGGGCCAGGCTGGACGAGCTTATGCGATCATGCATCGTCTGTTCATCGCCTGGCCACAATTTACAAAAATCGCTACCTCTTCCTACAGGTTTGATCAAATTTCAATCAAACTCACACACAACCCCAATTCCAAAAAAGTTGGGACAAAGTACAAATTGTAAATAAAAACGGAATGCAATAATTTACAAATCTCAAAAGCTGATATTGTATTCACAATAGAACATAGACAACATATCAAATGTCGAAAGTGAGACATTTTGAAATTTCATGCCAAATATTGGCTCATTTGAAATTTCATGACAGCAACACATCTCAAAAAAGTTGGGACAGGGGCAATAAGAGGCTGGAAAAGTTAAAGGTACAAAAAAGGAACAGCTGGAGGACCAAATTGCAACTCATTAGGTCAATTGGCAATAGGTCATTAACATGACTGGGTATAAAAAGAGCATCTTGGAGTGGCAGCGGCTCTCAGAAGTAAAGATGGGAAAAGGATCACCAATCCCCCTAATTCTGCGCCGACAAATAGTGGTGCAATATCAGAAAGGAGTTCGACAGTGTAAAACTGCAAAGAGTTTGAACATATCATCATCTACAGTGTATAATATTATCAAAAGATTCAGAGAATCTGGAAGTATCTCTGTGCGTAAGGGTCAAGGCCGGAAAACCATACTGGGTGCCCGTGATCTTCGGGCCCTTAAATGGCACTGCATCACATACAGGCATGCTTCTGTATTGGAAATCACAAAATGGGCTCAGGAATATTTCCAGAGAACATTATCTGTGAACACAATTCACCGTGCCATCCGCCGTTGCCAGCTAAAACTCTATAGTTCAAAGAAGAAGCCGTATCTAAACATGATCCAGAAGCGCAGACGTCTTCTCTGGGCCAAGGCTCATTTAAAATGGACTGTGGCAAAGTGGAAAACTGTTCTGTGGTCAGACAAATCAAAATGTGAAGTTCTTTATGGAAATCAGGGACGCCGTGTCATTCGGAGTAAAGAGGAGAAGGACGACCCGAGTTGTTATCAGCGCTCAGTTCAGAAGCCTGCATCTCTGATGGTATGGGGTTGCATTAGTGCATGTGGCATGGGCAGCTTACACATCTGGAAAGACACCATCAATGCTGAAAGGTATATCCAGGTTCTAGAGCAACATATGCTCCCATCCAGATGATGTCTCTTTCAGGGAAGACCTTGCATTTTCCAGCATGACAGTGCCAAACCATATTCTGCATCAATTACAGCATCATGGCTGCGTAGAAGAAGGGTCCGGGTACTGAACTGGCCAGCCTGCAGTCCAGATCTTTCACCCATAGAAAACATTTGATGCATCATAAAACGGAAGATACGACAAAAAAGACCTAAGACAGTTGAGCAACTAGAATCCTACATTAGACAAGAATGGGTTAACATTCCTATCCCTAAACTTGAGCAACTTGTCTCCTCAGTCCCCAGACGTTTACAGACTGTTGTAAAGAGAAAAGGGGATGTCTCACAGTGGTAAACATGGCCTTGTCCCAACTTTTTTGAGATGTGTTGTTGTCATGAAATTTAAAATCACCTAATTTTTCTCTTTAAATTATACATTTTCTCAGTTTAAACATTTGATATGTCATCTATGTTCTATTCTGAATAAAATATGGAATTTTGAAACTTCCACATCATTGCATTCCGTTTTTATCTACAATTTGTACTTCATCCCAACTTTTTTGGAATCGGGAATGTACAATGTTTCCCAGGTCGGTGTGCATAAAAGTTGTCAAGATGGTGGTGCCACCTGTCATATTTATGATTTTATAGGCATCTGAAATTTTTGGGTGACTTGTCATATTAAACGCTACTCTTTGTAAACTGCTGGGACGTTTTCACTGAAACTCACCCACCCAGAAGACTCTAAAGACATATTCCAACAAGAATGGCTCACCACGTGGTGCCATCTACCATGGATGAGGCTACAGAGGGGTCCCGTGCAATTTCACAAAAATCACTCCTCCTCCTCCAGGAGTGATCAGATTTTGATCAAACTCATATGTAATGTTGCCCAGTTTGGTATGTATAAAAGTGGTCAAGACGGTGGTGCGACCTGTCATATTTAACATTTTATGGATGTTTGAAAATTTGGGGTGACTCGTCACACTCAACACTACTGTTTGTAAACTGCTGGGACGTTTTCACTGAAACTCACCCAGAAGACTCTAAAGACATATTCCAACAAGAGTTGTTAACCAGGTGGCGCCACCTACCATGGACACAGCTACACAGGGGTCATATGCAATTTCACAAAAATCGCTACTCCTCCTACAGGATTGATTGGATTTCAAACTCACACAACAACAACAGTGGGTGGTATGAGCTACAACCTCGTTGAGGCTATTTTTCTGTATTGTGACTATTGTCTACAATACTGAAGACATCAAAACTATGAAATAACATCTGGAACATATATGGAATTTTGTCGTAAATAAAAAACATTTGATATTTTAGATTCTTCAAAGTATCCAGCATTTATCTTGATGGCGCTTTGCACACTATTGGCATTATCTTAACCAGAATATAGATTAGAATAGAACTTTGTCATTGCACAATTGCACAACAAAATTGCTGCTCCCATGTCCGTGAATAAAATAAATAAACTTAAAAATAAATTGTAAAGATATAAAACGATATGTACTTAGAAAAAAACCTTCACCTATACAGACGTCCTCTTCATTAATATGTAAGGTTCAAAGCGGCATGAAGTATAGATGAAATATTGCACGGGTTATTATTGCACTTGAGTATTACACTTAAGGATGAAACAAGACATTATTGCACTTGAGGACAAAACAGAATGTTCCAGTTCAATTTGGGCAACGTTTTGCCAAACCAGCTTCATGAGGAACACTTTTCAATTAACAGGCGTTGGACTACATTTATCATAAACCCAATGCTCGTAATCACCCAGAAAACACTATCCACACTGCAAAGCATGGTGGTGGTAGCATCATGTGTTAACCGGTGTTAACAGAACCGCTCAACTAAGTAAAGAGAAATGACATCCATCAATACTTTAAGACATATCTTTTAATTAATAAAAATATTGAAAAAAAACCCCATTGAATTAGAAGGTGTGTCCAAACGTTTGACTGGTACTGTATATATGAATTGAGAAATGCTTGCGAGTTTGATTTTCTGGCAAAAAGTTCAAGATCTATCAGAGAAAGGCTAGAAAGAGAGTAACTAAAACGACTCGCACATAGCACATGAAATATATTTGTGTTAACAGTGTTGATACTAACACTGTCTAATATCAAATGTAAGACAAATCTCAGCTTGGTTAGAGTATTTATATCTATTATTGCCAGTAGTGGGTAATTAAAACAAACAAACAAACAAACAAACAAAAGTGTCTACCAAAGCATTTGATTGGCGGTGTTTGTTAAATTATCTGTATTTATATCTTCTTTGAGCGCATACATAAAATATATACTGTATACTGTATATATAAGTATGGTGTGTTTACCTGTCACAGTGACATTGATAGAATGGCTGACAATGGACATAGGTGATTGTATCCTACATCTGTACAGACCAGCATCCTGCATGGATATGTTATGGAATATCAGGAACAACTGGCTTTGAGTCGTATTAACCTTCATCCAAAATTTTGTGATGTTATTGGAGTAGTTGAAAGGTTTGCATTCAGAATCATAATCAACTTTGCACCATTCAGTGGTTATGTTTTCCCAACAGTATGTTCCCCTGTTTATAGTACAGTTGATCTTCAGTTTGCCCATTACATGAACCTTCGACACGGAGTTCCGTGGCACCCTGATGGATGCGAAGCAGGTTGGTTCACGTCCTAAAAATCAAAATCAAAGTGAAAGATTCAAATAGTGTTTGCTTCAAAAGTTCTCTTGAGAGAAAAGGCTCATTAATTTTCTAAAAGTCACTTGCTTGGAACCCTTTTATCATATTCTCCTTAGAACAATTCAAGGTTAGGGTTCTCCCTTAGGACCACAAAATGAAACTTTTAAAACTTTTTCTTTGTGTCTCTGGACAGACGGGAACTGAAAGATGACTCACAATGAAAATGAACCATCCTCATCATCACGATCATCTCACCCCCCACACAAAACCAGTAAAAACTCACTTTCTACTATTTTCTCAAAAATGACACTTTTTTGGGGAAGTATATTTTAGTGGGTGTGCATTTATCACTATAGGTGGGCGATGGGATAAAAGTGAGCCCCCCACCTCCTCCATCTTGAGCTGAAGGGGCACATCCTGTTTACAAGATATTGCTTAAACTTCTGAGAAATTGAGATTAGTATAAATACAAGTGTTAAAAATGGCACATGATAAATTGTGTTTTGTTTAGTTGTACGTATAGTTATACGGCATTTGTTTCAAACAGAAACGAGAGAAAATGAGCTATACTGTTCGAGTTCAAGTAGCATTTTAACACACTCTTATCAGCTAGCAAGGCACATTTTACTTCCAGCTTACAAAGTTTACCAGGAAATTTCTTTACTAGAAATTACAGGCTGTATATTACATATATAACACCACAGCAGCATTGTTTCAACTGTTGGATTCAACAACAGGTGGATGAGATCAGGCCATCCAGCTGGTGGAACAAGTAGAATGTATTTTGAGTATTTTTATATCCATTTTCGAAATAAATCATTGTTTACACAATTCTATTATTCATAGAAGACTTAAATATATATAATAGGTCAATACATTACTGTTATTTAGTCGTGAACATGGAAACAGTTTATATACCGTATATAAACTATGTCCATGACTAAAGAATAGGGTGCATCAGTTGCCCTCACTTTCATAAAATCTGATGCATTTTTGTTTGGGTGTTCCTTTTCACCAATAAAGACATCCTGTAAAATGTTTTGACCATATTCAAAAGTCTAATGGTGGCACCATGAGGTTCATTTTTTGCCAAAAAACGCTTATTTTATGTTTTCGCGTAAGCTTTGAATCACAATGTTGGACTCCATTTATTGATTTCTTGTGACCCAGAGATCATGTTAAGAACATTTGCATTTAATAGGGGCGAGCATATGCATAGGCGGCAAGCTTAAAACCAGGGTTATAACACTGATAGATAATGCTAGTGGCACCCTAAAATAAACCTCCAAATATTTTTAGACATTCTAGACATACTGTCTACAGTATCTAAGATATTTGGTATACTCTATAAGGTGCCATAATGTTTCATGAAAAGTGATCGAAATTTTGTCATAAAAGTCATAAAATAGCAGCTTTTTCCATAACTTTGAGCTGCTGGTGCCACCATTAAACTTTTGAATTTTGTCAAAATATTTCACCCAGTGTGTTTTCTTACCAAAAGGAACATCAAAACAAAAATGCATCATGATCAGAGGAACTTTTCATTTTTAGGGGGCAACTGATGCACCCTACTAAAGAAGGTAACAAAAACAACCAAAATAATAAAACAGTTACAGCAAAAATTCCCAATGTGATGAACCAAGTTGATCTGATTTTATTTTATCTTATCTTCTACCATTTTGTGTCAAATATATGTGTATACGAAATGTATGGAGGTCTCTGGCAAAGCTGCCACTCTGACTACCTCTGTTCTTCATAAAAATAAGGCTTTGGGTGACTTTTACCCAACTAAATTGTACATTTAAAGGATCAACTTGTTTTTTCAGGATGTTCACACAAATATACAGCAAGTTGACACATTTCAAGGTCAGAAAAACACTTTAAAGTGAAACATGGTATGGTATGGTATTAACCACCATAGCAGTAGGAAACCTCGTTCGTAGAAAAACAACACAGAGGTGAGCGAATTCTTATTTGCTCATGAAGGCGATCCATTTTGTGTCCACAAGTAAAGCTGTGGATTTTCATACTTCATTAACTGCAATGCTTCTGATCCATTTAAAGCTTGGTAAAGTAATGTGCCAAGTGAGTGCCACCACAGACGTTCAGTAAGACGTCAATTTAAAAAAAAGGATTCGATGGAGTAAATGATGCAAGTGTGAAGATCTTGACTTACCTTCTGTGTTACTGGTGGTTAGGAGTGAGAGCCACAGATGGACGATAAGAATACAGATGATCTGGAAGACGCAACGTGCCATGAAGAACTGCTTTTTACCACATGCAAAGTCAGGTGTGCCTGATGGTATGATAGCATATACACACGGTATTAACTCATGTCAGCACAAAACAGAAATGTTTTCGACCAACAGGGTGAAAGTGCAAACCTTACCTGCACAACATTTGCCCTCGTCTCATCGCTTTGCATCACTGTTTCATTATCTCACTACCCCTTTTTCTATTTCTACCTCTTCCACCCTGTACATTTGACACCCTCATGTCCTGTATGTTGTGGTTTCACATGACTGCAACATCATTTTTATCTCAACTCAACAGCGCCATCCTGTGGATCACTACTGCAAAACACACTATAGGGTCTATTTATCCTGGTCAGTGGAACCAGAGACTGTCCTGGGAACACTGGGTGTGTATGGAGTATACACCCTGGATGGGACACCAATGCTGTATAAAACAGAAATGTGATGAGTTGCAAATCATGGAAAGCCTATATTTCATTGAAAATAGTACAGAGACAACATACAACCCCGATTACAAAAAAGTTGGGACAAAGTACAAATTGTAAATAAAAACGGAATGCAATGATGTGGAAGTTTCAAAATTCCATATTTTATTCAGAATAGAACATAGATGACATATCAAATGTTTAAACTGAGAAAATGTATAATTTAAAGAGAAAAATTAGGTGATTTTAAATTTCATGACAACAACACATCTCAAAAAAGTTGGGACAAGGCCATGTTTCCCACTGTGAGACATCCCCTTTTCTCTTTACAACAGTCTGTAAACGTCTGGGGACTGAGGAGACAAGTTGCTCAAGTTTAGGGATAGGAATGTTAACCCATTCTTGTCTAACGTAGGATTCTAGTCGCTCAACTGTCTTAGGTCTTTTTTGTCGTATCTTCCGTTTTATGATGCGCCAAATGTTTTCTATGGGTGAAAGATCTGGACTGCAGGCTGGCCAGTTCAGTACCCGGACCCTTCTTCTACACAGCCATGATGCTGTAATTGATGCAGTATGTGGTTTGGCGTTGTCATGTTGGAAAATGCAAGGTCTTCCCTGAAAGAGACGTCGTCTGGATGGGAGCATATGTTGCTCTAGAACCTGGATATACCTTTCAGCATTGATGGTGTCTTTCCAGATGTGTAAGCTGCCCATGCCACATGCACTAATGCAACCCCATACCATCAGAGATGCAGGCTTCTGAACTGAGCGCTGATAACAACTTGGGTCGTCCTTCTCCTCTTTAGTCCGAATGACACAGCGTCCCCATAAAGAACTTCACATTTTGATTCGTCTGACCACAGAACAGTTTTCCACTTTGCCACAGTCCATTTTAAATGAGCCTTGGCCCAGAGAAGACGTCTGCGCTTCTGGATCATGTTTAGATACGGCTTCTTCTTTGAACTATAGAGTTTTAGCTGGCAACGGCGGATAGCACGGTGAATTGTGTTCACAGATAATGTTCTCTGGAAATATTCCTGAGCCCATTTTGTGATTTCCAATACAGAAGCATGCCTGTATGTGATGCAGTGCCGTCTAAGGGCCCGAAGATCACGGGCACCCAGTATGGTTTTCCGGCCTTGACCCTTACGCACAGAGATTCTTCCAGATTCTCTGAATCTTTTGATGATATTATGCACTGTAGATGATGATATGTTCAAACTCTTTGCAATTTTACACTGTCGAACTCCTTTCTGATATTGCTCCACTATTTGTCAGTGCAGAATTAGGGGGATTGGTGATCCTCTTCCCATCTTTACTTCTGAGAGCCGCTGCCACTCCAAGATGCTCTTTTTATACCCAGTCATGTTAATGACCTATTGCCAATTGACCTAATGAGTTGCAATTTGGTCCTCCAGCTGTTCCTTTTTTGTACCTTTAACTTTTCCAGCCTCTTATTGCCCCTGTCCCAACTTTTTTGAGATGTGTTGCTGTCATGAAATTTCAAATGAGCCAATATTTGGCATGAAATTTCAAAATGTCTCACTTTCGACATTTGATATGTTGTCTATGTTCTATTGTGAATACAATATCAGTTTTTGAGATTTGTAAATTATTGCATTCTGTTTTTATTTACAATTTGTTCTTTGTCCCAACTTTTTTGGAATCGGGGTTGTATCTAATGTTGAAACTGAGAAATCTTGTTGTTTTTTGAAAAATATATGCTGATTTTGAATTTAGTCCCAACAACACATTTCAAAAAAGCTGGGATGGGGCAACAAAATACCGGACAAGTTGTATTATGCTAAAAAAAAAAAAACTAATTTGGTGAATTGGCAACAGGTCAGTAACATGATTGGGTATAAAAAGAGCATCCCAGAGAGGCGGAGTCTCTCAGAAGTAAAGATGGGGAGGTTCACCAACTATCTGTGAAAGACTGTGTGGACAAACAGTGCAACAATTTAAGAATAACAAAACATCCTCAATGTAAAATTGCAAAGAATTTGGGGATCACATCATCTATGGTCCATAATATCATTAAAAGATTCAGAGAATCTGTGGAAATCTCTGTATGCAAGAGACAAGGCTGAAAACTGACATTGGATGCCTGTGATCTTCAGGCTCTCAGGAGACACTGCATTAAAAGCAGACGTGTCTGTAGTGGAAATCACCGTATGGGCTCAGGAGCACTTCAGAAAACCATCGTCTGTGAAAACAGTTCATTACTGCATCTACAAATGCAAGTTAAAACCAGATATAAACAATATCCAGAAACACCGTCACCTTCTCTGGGCCAGAGCTCTTTTACGATGCACTGAGACAAAGTAGAACATTTTCCTGAGGTCTGACGAATCAAAAGTAGAAATTCTTTTTAGAAATCATGGACACCACGTCCTCCAGGCTAAAGAGGAGAGGGACTATCCGGTTTGTTATCAGTGCACAGTTCAAAAGTCAGCATCTGTGATGGTATGAGGGTGCATTAGTGCACATGACATGGGTAGCTTGTACATCTGGGAAGGCATCATTAATGCTGACTAATATATACACGTTTCAGAGCAATATGCTGCCATCCAGATAAAATCTTTTTCAGGGAAGGCCTTCCTTCTTTCAGCAAGACAATGCCAAACTGCCTTCTGCACATATTAAAGCTGCATGGCTCCGTAGTAAAAGAGTCCAGGTGCTAAACTGGCCTTCCTGTAGTCCAAACCTGTCTCCCATTTAAAACATTTGCAACATTATGAAGCGCAAAATATGACAAAGGAGACCCCGAACTGTTGAGCAACTGAAATTGTATATCAGGTGAGAATGGGACAACATTTCTCTTTCAAAACTACAGCAACTGGTCTCCTCAGTTCTCAAACGTTTACAGTGTTGTTAAAAGTAAGGGTGATGCAATGCAGTGGTAAAACATGCCCCTGTCCCAACTTTTTTTGAAACATGTTGCTGACGTCAAATTCAAAATGAGCATATATTTTTCAAAAAACAATTCTTTTTTTTATTATTATGTACAAAGATACATCTACAATCATATTGCCATGACGTTCATGTCCATGATGAGTGTATGCAAACTTCTGATCACAGCTGTACTTTATCACAAGATGTCAGATTTGATGTAAAACCTCGATACACCCATGGATTCAGTGAACTGATGATGATGAAATGATAAATGATTACTCAATCACTTCTCTAAAGGGTAACTCACACTTCTTTTATATTACTTGCATTTTCATAGCCTTCCTTTATTAAATAGCTTGTGTGTAAAAAGGCAACCATCCTACATGTTAAAATTGATGAACATGGCTTAGGTTTTATAACATCTGCACTGTTTGTGAAATCAAACGACTGACAAGTTCTTTTTTCCCCCAAATCTATTTTTATGACTACATCTTTTTAACTGCTAAACTAATTTAACAGTACTGTTCGCATTACATTGTGTTGCAGGTTGTATTCATGGATATAATAAACTCTTCTTGAACTCGTACAGGAAAGCTTGAGTTCAGGGGAACTAGAGCACGTCACATGTCTGCTCTTCTTGGTTGTGCAAATGCAGAACATTTGACACACAGCATACATTTTCAGAACAATTGCAATCACTCACTTCCTTTCACAGTTGGGTTTGCAGTGCATGCTTTAAACAACAAACAGTTTGTTCAATTTATACGTGGTTTTCAGGAGAGCTTAAAAAAACCACTTTCGAGATGGCTTGCGAAGGGATCCTGAGAGTACTTATGGTCCTCTTCAACAGTGTGATCTTTGTAAGTCATGTTTTTTTTTAATACAATGAAGAAAACATGTTGATTTTTTTTTTTTTTGAATGATCATCATTAATACAGATAGCATAATATACCATTAATAGCTTTAGTATTTATGGTGTTGGATCAAACCCAAGTGTGTTTATATATATATATATATATATATATTTACTGTATATGAAGAGGTGAGACTG
This sequence comes from Neoarius graeffei, assembly GCF_027579695.1. Classification (NCBI taxonomy): domain Eukaryota; kingdom Metazoa; phylum Chordata; class Actinopteri; order Siluriformes; family Ariidae; genus Neoarius; species Neoarius graeffei. Next base: position 55,722,389 of record NC_083586.1, read on the forward strand.
ACTGTTTGATGAATGTACTGCCTAAGGTAATCCATAGTGCTTTCACTAACAATGAAAGTGGAAAAAAGTTTTTGGGTCAAATGTGTAGTAGGTTGATTTCTACACCACATATTTTCCAAAACAGGAAATTCTGTTAAATATTATATACATATTTTTTTCTTTTTTTAGTCATAACCAGAGATTAAAATGAGCAAAATTTTGAAATCTTGGTTTATGTGAACAGCTACTGATAAAGATTTCTAATATATGGAAATATTCAAATATATTCAATCACACAGATATGTTTGTTACAAGAGATGGACTTGCTAAATATCTCATCTCATCTCATCTCATTATCTGTAGCCGCTTTATCCTTCTACAGGGTCGCAGGCAAGCTGGAGCCTATCCCAGCTGACTACGGGCGAAAGGCGGGGTACACCCTGGACAAGTCGCCAGGTCATCACAGGGCTGACACATAGACACAGACAACCATTCACACTCACATTCACACCTACAGTCAATTTAGAGTCACCAGTTAACCTAACCTGCATGTCTTTGGACTGTGGAGGAAACCAGAGCACCCGGAGGAAACCCACACGGACACGGGGAGAACATGCAAACTCTGCACAGAAAGGCCCTTGCCGGCCACGGGGCTCGAACCCGGACCTTCTTGCTGTGAGGCGACGGCGCTAACCACTACACCACCGTGCCACCTGTGCAATAGATGTTGCAAGCTATATACACTATACACAAGCAATATATAGAAGTGATATCCACCCTAGGAATACCGACCTATTTTCCAGAAAGAATCCAAAATGGCGAGGAATTGACTGAGAAGAAGCGATTTTTATTGAACTGCTCATTAAGGCTTAATTAGTCCATAACTTAATTAATAATTGTAATTAAGCAAATCTGGGTAGAAGTTATATGCAACCCAGGCAGACCTACCTTCATGCCAGAAAGAATCAAATTGAGGGAGAAGAAGCGATTTGTATGGAAACTGCTCATTAGGGATTAATTACTCCATATCGTCATTATTAATTGTAATTATGCAAATTTGGGTAGAAGCCATATGCACCCCAGGCAGACCAACCTTCCTGCCAAAAAGAATAAAAATTGGTGAAGAATTGAGAGAGAAGAAGCGATTTTCGTGAAATGTGGACAACGACAGATGACGAACAACACATGATGGAATAAGCTCATCGCCTGTTGGCTGGATGAGCTAATAAAGAAAAGGAAATGTTCAAAATCCAAACTATTCAATATTCTGGATGATTTGTAATTCACTAATTAAACTGAAGCAAATTTGCGACATTGTGACATTTGTAACTCCTTTGTATGAAAGGTCAGATATTCCGAGAGATTTATCCCTTCCACTGCAGAACGTGTTCAAACGACACGCCCGTGGTTTTGATCCAACACAAATAATTAGGTTTTACACAAACTTGTGATGCCCATGTCAACTTGAGTGCTAACTGTCATGGGAGACAAACCAAATCCAAAGAAAATTTCAAATTCGTGCAAATGTTCTATAAAATTTACATTTTGACTTAAGTTATTGCTGATATCATTTGTAATTAAACCTTTTGTACACCTTCCAACACAGAAGCATTTTCTCTAGTGGTCTCAGACTTTTGGACACCAGTGTATGTGTCTTGGGTCATTCAGAAGACCTTCTCTGACCTGCATAAATATTCACCCTTCTTGAACTTTCCCACATTTTGTAGTGTTACAACCTGGTATTGTAATTGACTTAATTGGAATTGTCACCATTTGATTTGCAGAACATGTGTAACACCTGAAAGTGATATTGTTATTGTGAACCAAATTAAAAACCTCAAACACTTTGAACAGATTGAACAGTTGCTTTCTGTAGAACCTTGGTTGCAACTCCAGCTGAAAGTCTTCTGGGATATATCCATCAGCTTTATACAGGGCGGCACGGTGGTGTAGTGGTTAGCGCTGTCGCCTCACAGCAAAAAGGTCCGGGTTTGAGCCCCGTGGCCGGCGAGGGCCTTTCTGTGTGGAGTTTGCATGTTCTCCCCATGTCCGCGTGGGTTTCCTCCAGGTGCTCCGGTTTCCCCCACAGTCCAAAGACATGCAGGTTAGGTTAACTGGTGACTCTAAATTGACCGTAGGTGTGAATGTGAGTGTGAATGGTTGTCTGTGTCTATGTGTCAGCCCTGTGATGACCTGGCGACTTGTCCAGGGTGTACCCTGCCTTTCGCCCGTAGTCAGCTGGGATAGGCTCCAGCTTGCCTGCGACCCTGTAGAACAGGATAAAGCGGCTAGAGATAATGAGATGAGATGAGATGAGCTTTATATATCCTTGGATCTTGATATTTTTGTTCAATTCTTCTTGACCAAATTGCTGAAGGTCTGGTGTCTTTGAGAGAGATCATTGGTGAACAACAATTTTCAGATCTTGTCACAGAATCTGAATCAAACTGAGGTTTAGCTTTTAGCGGCTTCTTGGTTTTAAACCAAGAAAGTAAAGTAAACAGCAGCCTACTTTTGTTGGTGCTTTTCTTGGGTTTTACTCCCTCACTGCTTCCTCTAACTCCACATTCCCTCAGCTAAAATTACAGTCTCCTTATAGCTCTTGGGCAATTCCAGCGTTATGGACGTGACACTTGAACTCAAAATGGCAACAAATGACCCAGTGCATGTTTTATTGTCTCCCAGTATTTAAACAGGTGTTGCATATTTTAAGGCTGTACCATACTGGAGAAGTGATAGAACAAGAACAATTCCCATAGTACATCTAGGGCATGCCAGAAAATGCCAATAAAAGATGCGTTATGGATGTGACAGAAAAAGTATCACTTTTCTTGGGTGACTGTACATTTTTATCAAACTCTGTGAAATCGTAAACCTAATGTCGAAATGGAGATATCCATTTGATAGAGGGGTCCAAGGTGAATATTAAAAAATCTTTGTTTAAAATATTTTGTATTTCATGCAGAGTTTCGGAAGGAAAAGTCAGTGTTATGGATGTGACGAAATTCCGTTATGGATGTGACGCGTCTGAAATAGACATGGCATATGTTTAGAAAATCAGCAGTTTAACCACCATAACCCTTTGAAAAACTCTCTAAATATCAGCTAAAACTATCAAAGTTCTTAAATAATATTTAGGATGGCTATTGTTTTGCTGTTTTGTGGATTTTAGCATACATTTCTGTGGCTTGTGGCAATAATATAGAATTGTACATGATCAAAGTTGATTTTAGCTTGGGTTTTACATTATAAGAAAGAAAGACTGACAGTGACATATTAGGTTGGTTACAAATTGGTTCAACTTATTCACATCTGTAAAATACAGGCCTAGGTGATATCTCTGGGAGTGGTTTTGATGTATTACATGTTGCTTTATTTTTGCATGGTGAGGTTGACATTTACATGGAATTGCCCTCTTCTCTTTTCCACACCTACGGTACATTCTAATTTTGCCTTTTTCATCTGTATTTTTTTCTCACTTGGTCTCCAGACTGCAGGAGTTGCGACTGTGGCCATTGGAGTTTTGGTTGAAATTAACAGAAAGTTTATATTTGGAGTGCTGGAACACATTAAAGACGTTCCTACAGAATTAGCACATCTGGCTAACACTGGCTACCTGCTGATCGCTGTTGGGGTCATACTCGCCTTCATGGGATTCCTGGGCTGCTGTGGAGCCTGCTGTAAAAATAAGTGCATGCTCATGACCGTGAGTGACCTCTGACCTTGGTTTTTAATAACCCTTCTCGATGAAAAGTCTGCTTCTTACTTCCAAATCTAGTCACACAGCCAAGACATGTTTAGCGTCTGATGTTTGGTGCTGGACCTACAAGGCTAATGAAGCTAACAAGTCTATTTCAGCCACAATCTCTTCAAGACATCCACAGCCAGATTTGTACTTCGATTCTTTTTCCTTCAAATGACATCATTGTGTTATGGAATTGAAATTTTAAATTAATGATTTGTAGGTCAAAGCTCAAACTGGTCTAAGGAAGGACATGATAACTAGTTGTCCAAGGTGGCTACCCTGATAATATTCCGGTATTCAGCTACATAGAAAAGTTTCATTCATTTCTATACATTACATTTTGTTTCTGTGCGACAGTAAACATACAGCACCTTGGCTGATTGACTACATTTGTTGTTGTTCACCAAAGCATTCCTTTAAGAACTATTGTAATGTATATATTCAACGTCACATGTCTTTACAGTTTTTCATCATCATCCTCATTGTTTTTATCGCGGAGGTGGCTGCAGCTGTACTCATTCTGCTTTACCAGCCTACGGTAAGTGCAAAGATCCTGAATATACACTTGCTGGCTATAGGAACACCCACACATAAACCTGCTGTTTTGTTTTATGCCGTTCCCTAATCAGCCGATCCCTTGACAGCAGCACAACGCATTTAAAAAAATAATAATGCAGATACAAATCAACAGCTTCAGTTAATGTTCACAATGTTCAAACATCAGAATGGGAAAAATTGTGATCTCACAGTGAAGTGTAACTTTCTTTCACTGTGGCCTGGGTGTTGATTTGAGCCAGATGGACTGCTGGTTTGAGTATTTCAGAAGCTGCTGACCTCCTGGGGTTTTCACACACAACAATTTCTAGAGTTTACACAGACAGAATGGTGCAAAAAACAAAAAACATTGAACGAGGGAGTGGCAGTTCTGTGGGTGGAAACAAACAACAAATGCCTTGTTGATAAGAGAGGTCAGAGGAAAATGGCTGGATTGGTGGTTTGAGCTGCCAGGAAAAATATAGTAACTCATAGCAACTCTTTACAGCCGTGGTGAGCAGAAAAGCATCTCCTGCCAGCCAAGAACAGGGATCTTAGAATCAAGAACAAGTTCCTATTAAAGTAGCCAGAGTGTGTACATTATTCTTATTCTTCTTATTATTATTGTATACACCGATGCTTACAGTATGATACATTTCCCAAGCAGCCAGTTGAAAACTGCATCTCGGTCACTGGTCCCCAGTATCTGTCCCCAGACGTGTGCTAGAAAGATTTTAATCCCAGTCTCACCTGCTTATGAAAGAACCCTGACCAATTCCAAGTTATTTTTAGCTGTAGCTGTCTACAATATTTCCCAAATATTGTTACCTACATTCCCAAGTGGACTTTCTTTGTCCTCTGAGCTTTGTATCTGACCATCTGCTTCCATAGCTTTTCTATCGAGTCCATCAAGGTCTCAGAAGTCCTCGAGACCCCATTCTGTTCCATATACTTGATCTTAAAAGTAATTTAAATCATAAATTTATGATTTATACATTCTTATAGGAGGTTCATTTTTTATAAATATATTTTCATCATATTTCAAGAAAGTTCCACTATCTAAGCATCAGTTGGGACATTCCACCGAATGGGTGCCATTTGCTTGTTGTACCACTCCCAAATAAAACTTAATTTGTTATATCTTTTCAACACTGATTATAATAACACACATATTTAACTATTCAAAATGTGTATTGGTCAACCTCAGGCTACGTTATTTATTTTTTTAAAAGGTTTGGAAGTCAAAGATGACTGCATACTCTTTATATGAGTAAGAGGACTGAAAGTAACAGGACTGAGTTTTTAGCCTAGGATTAGCTAATACATGGAATTAAGCCACATGGCGTCATCGCTAATAGCATGACCACACATGGCACATTCTAGTGATTTACCAAAAATCTGTATTTTTAAAATAAACAAATATCATCTAAGAAATAATTTAAGTAACAGGACAGTATGTTGACATTGACCTTATCAGTCAAAGTTAAAAAATCATCAAATATACAGAAAAGGAAATGAGAGAACTAACTTTTGGTTTTCCCATGACCTTCAGAAGACACAACTGATGTAACTTCCTGTTGAGCATGTGATTTATGGAATGTTCCAAATTTGTCACATGGGGTAATATGTTTGGGTAACAGGACTGAGTGAAAACCCAGGGACACAACTAAAATGTGTATTTTAACTAAGATATTGTGGATTTCTTATGAAAAAAAATATTTAAACCATGGATAGGATATGGAGTCACACAACAGTGCAAAAGAAATACTGTTTCTGAAGGATTTTAATCATAATATTTCATAGTTAAGTATAGAGTGCGGGGACAGGTAACACATGCTATTTTTCAGTGTTTTAGGTAGTTTTTATTAATCCTTACAATTATATATCTTAAATTTGAAATCAGATCAATGTGCAGGACATTCTGCATAATAAGGAAATGTATTTTAAAGTACATTTTTATGTGCATTTATACATATAATTTTCTAGGGACGGAAATGGCTCCGATTCGGTGAAATGGCTCAGTTACTAATAAGTTTTTTTTTTGTTGTTGTTGCTTTGTTTTGAAATTCCCCTTCTTGTCCAACATCTACTTCCTTCTTTTCTTAACAATTCAGATTAATGGTCTGATTTCACATTTCGAAACAAAGTGTGTCAGCAGTGCTGACCTCAGAGTCAAACTTCATGTTTTTCTGTCTGGGTGCACTGTGATTAACATTAGACCTTGGACAGTTAGGAAACTCAAAAGAGCCCCTTAGCAAACAGGCTGAAATTTACTTCCTTTTTCTAAACCAATAGGAGCAGTTCATTGCCATATACAGTGACAAGCATAACGGACAAAAACGTTCTGAAAGAGTACAACAGGTCGACTATGGATTTTTTTTAAAAGCAAAAGTGAAATGAGCGTGTGTTTGTTGTAATATTTAATCCATTAGTTTAATTCTATTTTGTTTGTTTTCTCAGGCGGAGAAACTGCTGGATAAATTGCGTGAAGAAGTTGCTAAGAATATTAAAGAGGACTACGGTCAAAACGACATCGTCACTAACGCGTGGAATGAAACGATGAGTCTGGTACATCACATTTCACTGTTTTGTGTCAGGATGGAGAGTTTGCACTGTATGGATGAATAGTTCCCATTATTATAATAATGGGAATTACACACATTTCACTTGAGGGAACACACAGTTTTTACTATTTCACACAGCAACTGTAATTAGCTTGCAAGCATCCTCCTATCATCACTACTAGCGATCCAGCTAGTTAAATGCTAGCAAAGTAGGTGTCACAAGTAGACGTGAGTGGTATCTGATTTCAGTATCCGAGTTTCAATTTGACACTCAGTTTCAATTTGATATCGAGGGGGAACAGCTAGCTATCCACAACACAAATTAATTTCATGACCTAAATGAGCTAGTTTTGGCCCTGGTCACACTACAGCTCGCGATGGTTTTGCGACCACACTTTGGTCACACTTGGTGATGAAAAATTGGTCGCATCGCCACCAATCGTGCGATGCATGGTGAACGTTCTCCAAGCTTCTCCACCTCATGAATGGCTAAAAACATCATGAAAAATTTCGTTGCATGCATTGAAATTTGGTGGCGATGTTTTCGTTGACAAACAAAGCAGCAAAAATTTCCAGATGGGTTTGAGAATACTTCCCAAAGTTTGGGGATTCTTTGCCGAGCCTCTTGAGATGTATTTGTCTCAAATCTATATCCTGATGCTCGCAGGGGCTGCGACACAGTGACGAGGCATGGTCCAATATTCACCGAGACTTAAAAAGTGCATTTACATTAGGCGATCCTTCGCCAAGGTTTGTAATTGGTTGGGCGAAGGGTTCATGAATATTCAGCAAATGTTTGATGACGGTTAGATGGATAGTTAGGGGCAGCGTGGTGGTGTAGTGGTTTGCACTGTTACCTCACAGCAAGAAGGTTCCGGGTTTGAACCCCATGGCTGACAGGGGCCTTTCTGTGTAGAGTTTGGATGTTCTCACTGTGTCTGTGTGGATTTCCTCTGGGTGCTCTGGCAAATGAGGTAAAAAAATAAAATAAATACCCAGCCACTGGGGTTGCACAAGCCAGTGCATACTTAGTGCTGGTCCCAAGTCTGGATAGCTCGAGGATGGTTGCATCAGGGCATCCAGTGTAAAAAAAAACTAAACAAAAAAACCTACGTCAAATCAGATATGCGGAACAAGATCTGCTGTGGTGACCCCCAACAGGAGCAGCTGAAAAGAAGTAGTAGTAGTTGTAGTTTGGTGATGGTTAGGTGACGAATTTGTGATTGTCGCCGATTGGTTGGTGCTCATGTCACGCATCATTGAAATCTATTGAGCAAAGCATCGGAGATTATTCTCCTGCCAATACATAGAAAATTCTGAAGCAGGTTTCCTCGGGCCAAGTGTTTGCTTGCTGTGGGACCACAACTTTTAGCTCGCCTGTACGAAGTACACATCGCCACCAAAACGCTTCATTTTCATTGATAACCCATCTCAAAGCATCGTGAACTGCAGTGTGACCGTAGCGTTGGCGCCTAGAGTTTGTGGCTGAACTAAGTTTAGCTCTGAGGTAACACATTTTACCCAAACACACATCTAACTCAGTACCATTAAAAATATTTCTAACTCCATGGATAGGCTACTTGAAATCCTATTGTACACACCAAGGATTAACCTTCCTACACACCTCCACCACCTAGCGATCGAGTTAGCATTTGCTAATCCACATATAGAGGGTAATAAATAATACAGACATCAAACTTAGCCAGCAGAGTTCATTTTAGGCCTAATATATTGTCTCTGTGTGTGTAATGCAACTGTAATGTGACAGACATTTCGCATTTTCCTTGAATTTGCCATTGATCTTGTACCGTGTGCTAGTTGCTAATCAGAACTTGCGCAAATATAAGATGTTCGGAACATTATCTTCAGAGTTGTGAAGGAACAAAATAGGCTCGAATTACTTAGATAATACATGACTGACATAATTCATGGCTGAAATATATTAACTGTGGTCTTACATATATACAGTGATGCTTGAAAGTTTGCAAACCCTTGAGAATTTTCTATATTTCTGCATAAATATGACCTAAAGCATCATCAGATTTTCACATAAGTCCTCAAAGTAGATAAAGAGAACCCAGTTAAACAAATGAGACAAAAATATTATACTTGGTCATTTATTTACTGAGGAAAATGATCCAATATTACATATCTGTGAGTGGCAAAACTATGTGAATCTCTAGGATTAGCAGTTAATTTGAAGGTGAAATTAGAGTCAGGTGTTTTCAATCAATGGGATGACAATCAGGTGTGAGTGGGCACCCTGTTTTATTTAAAGAACAGGGATCTATCAAAATCTGATCTTCACAACACATGTTTGTGGAAGTGTATCATGGCACGAACAAAGGAGATTTCTGAGGACCTCAGAAAAAGCGTTGTTGATTCTCATCAGGCTGGAAAAGGTTACAAAACTATCTCTAAAGAGTTTGGACTCCACCAATCCACAGTCAGAAAGATTGTGTACAAACGGAGGAAATTCAAGACCATTGTTACCCTCCCCAGGAGTGGTTGACCAACAAAGATCACTCCAAGAGCAAGGCGTGTAATAGTTGGAGAGGTCACAAAGGACCCCAGGGTAACTTCTAAGCAACTGAAGGCCTCTCTCACATTGGCTAATGTTAATGTTCATGAGTCCACCATCAGGAGAACATTGAACAATGGTGTGCATGAAAGGGTTGCAAGGAGAAAGCCACTGCTCTCCAAAAAGAACATTGCTGCTCGTCTGCAGTTTGCTTAAGATCACATGGACAAGCCAGAAAGCTATTAGAAAAATGTTTTGTGGACGGATGAGACCAAAATAGAACTTTTTGGTTTAAATGAGAAGCGTTATGTTTGGAGAAAAGAAAATACTGCATTCCAGCATAAGAACCTTATCCCATCTGTGAAACATGGTGGTGGTAGTATCATGGTTTGGGCCTGTTTTTCTGCATCTGAGCCAGGATGGCTTGCCATCATTGATGGAACAATGAATTCTGAATTATACCAGCGAATTCTAAAGGAAAACGTCAGGACATCTGTCCATGAACTGAATCTCAAGAGAAGGTGGCTCATGCAGCAAGACAACAACCCTAAGCACACAAGTCGTTCTACCAAAGAATGGTTAAAGAAGGGTAAAGTTAATGTTTTGGAATGGCCAAGTCAAAGTCCTGACCTTACTCCAATCGAAATGTTGTGGAAGGACCTGAAGCGAGCAGTTAATGCGAGGAAACCCACCAACATCCCAGAGTTGAAGCTGTTCTGTATGGAGGAACGGGCTAAAATTCCTCCAAGCCGGTGTGCAGGACTGATCAACAGTTACCGCAAACGTTTAGTTGCAGTTATTGCTGCACAAGGGGGTCACGCCAGATACTGAAAGCAAAGGTTCACATACTTTTGTCACTCACAGATATGTAATGTTGGATCATTTTCCTCAATAAATAAATGACTAAGTGTAATATTTTTTGTCTCATTTGTTTAACTGGGTTCTCTTTATCTACTTTTAGGACTTGTGTGAAAATCTGATGATGTTTTAGGTCATATTTATGCAGAAATATAGAAAATTCTAAAGGGGTCACAAACTTTCAAGCACCACTGTGTGTGTGTGTATACATATATATATATATATATATATATATATATATATATATATATATATATATATATATATATACATATATATATATATATATACACAGTGGGGCAAAAAAGTATTTAGTCAGTCACCAATTGTGCAAGTTCTCCCACTTAAAAAGATGAGAGGCCACTTCAACTATGAGAGACAGAATGAGAAAAAAAAATCCAGAAAATCACATTGTCTGATTTTTAAAGAATTTATTTGCAAATTATGGTGGAAAATAAGTATTTGGTCAATAACAAAAGTTCATCTCAATACTTTGTTATATACCCTTTGTTGGCAGTGACAGAGGTCAAACGTTTTCTGTAAGTCTTCACAAGGTTTTCACACACACTTGCTGGTATTTTGGCCCATTCCTCCATGCAGATCTCCTCTAGAGCAGTGATGTTTTGGGGCTGTCGCTGGGCAACATGGACTTTCAACTCCCTCCAAAGATTTTCTATGGGGTTGAGATCTGGAGACTGGCTAGGCCACTCCAGGACCTTGAAATGCTTCTTACGAAGCCACTCCTTCATTGCCCGGGCGGTGTGTTTGGGATCATTGTCATGCTGAAAGACCCAGCCACGTTTCATCTTCAATGCCCTTGCTGATGGAAGGAGGTTTTCACTCAAAATCTCACGATACATGGCCCCATTCATTCTTTCCTTTACACGGATCAGTCGTCCTGGTCCCTTTGTAGAAAAACAGCCCCAAAGCATGATGTTTCCACCCCCATGCTTCACAGTAGGTATGGTGTTCTTTGGATGCAACTCAGCATTCTTTCTCCTCCAAACATGACAAGTTGAGTTTTTACCAAAAAGTTCTATTTTGGTTTCATCTGACCATATGACATTCTCCCAATCCTCTTCTGGATCATCCAAATGCTCTCTAGCAAACTTTAGACGGGCCTGGACATGTACTGGCTTAAGCAGGGGGACACGTCTGGCACTGCAGGATTTGAGTCCCTGGCGGCGTAGTGTGTTACTGATGGTAGCCTTTGTTACTTTGGTCCCAGCTCTCTGCAGGTCATTCACTAGGTCCCCCTGTGTGGTTCTGGGATTTTTGCTCACCGTTCTTGTGATCATTTTGACCCCACGGGGTGAGATCTTGCGTGGAGCCCCAGATCGAGGGAGATTATCAGTGGTCTTGTATGTCTTCCATTTTCTAATAATTGCTCTCACAGTTGATTTCTTCACACCAAGCTGCTTACCTATTGCAGATTCAGTCTTCCCAGCCTGGTGCAGGTCTACAATTTTGTTTCTGGTGTCCTTTGACAGCTCTTTGGTCTTGGCCATAGTGGAGTTTGGAGTGTGACTGTTTGAGGTTGTGGACAGGTGTCTTTTATACTGATAACGAGTTCAAACAGGTGCCATTAATCCAGGTAATGAGTGGAGGACAGAGGAGCCTCTTAGGCTGCTGGGCCATAGAAGGTTCACGCTGCACGCTGCATGCTGCACGCTGCACGCTACACGCTGCACGCTACACGCGTGTAAAGAAAAGTGGACAAACGTAGCATGACTTGCTCTGGGCCATAGAACGGCGTTCACGTTGCACGCTGCACGCTGCACACTTCACGCGTGAAGCGTGAAATGAACATGCACACTTTTTTCTAGGCGTGAAGACGGAAATTCCAGTCAATGCATGCGGTCACCGCCGCGCCAGCCAATCAGAACGGGTCTAGGGAGATAACTCTATGCTTTCAGGGGAAAACTTCAGAAAAAATATAATTGAATGGTATAATTGAAAAATAGTTCTTCATCGGGATTGTCAAGCAGATTATAGAATGTTCGGTGAAATTCACCACGGGTTTCTCTCAGAAGGAAGTGTTCTCGGCTCCAAATTCTGTTCCTTTTTCTCTTCCTCTGTCTCAGTAAAAGCAGAATGAGGCAATCGTCGTCATCCGAAGAGTCCATATTGTTGGTTACTCGGTCAAAGTAGAACAGACGCAACACGTGAACATCCAAGCATGAAGTTTAATGGCCCAGGGTCCGGTTCTTCACGTGAACGTGTAGCGTGCAGCGTGCAGCATGCAGCGTGCAGCGTGAACCTTCTATGGCCCAGCAGCCTTAAAGAAGTTGTTACAGGTCTGTGAGAGCCAGAAATCTTGCTTGTTTGTAGGTGACCAAATACTTATTTTACCGAGGAATTTACCAATGAATTCATTAAAAATCCTACAAATGTGATTTCCTGGATTCTTTCCCCCCATTCTGTCTCTCATAGTTGAAGTGTACCTATGATGAAAATTACAGGCCTCTCTCATCTTTTTAAGTTGGAGAACTTGCACAATTGGTGGCTGACTAAATACTTTTTTGCCCCACTGTATACATACACACATATACTGGGTGCGATTTGCTGGGGGGGATAGTGGGGATCATCCCCCCTCTGGTTTTTATCTCTGCTGAAAAAAAAATCCTCGGGGACAACCCCGTCAATAAAACAAACAAACCAAAAAAAAAATTGATATGACAGGCATGTTGTGACACAGTTTTCTATGGTCTACATTGCACTCACTTTCAAAATGACCCGAAGTGGCAGCTTTGATGTTCATGAACGTCCCCAGCAAATAGATACATTGTAGATAATAACAATATCCAGAGTGTGAATGTGGATTTAGCGCCATGAATCACATCCTTACTGATGAGCGCAACAGAATGAATGTATCCACACTGACAGCCTTCTTTTCCTCGCTGTCAATGGGCCAGACGTGCGTTCCTTCCCTGCTGAGAAATTCACAGAAATGTGGATTAAAGAAGGGCGAAACGCGGCGGATAGCGCACCGACGGGAAAGCAGAAAAGGCCACATGAACTGCGCCATCAGAGCAAACTGTTCATTTAGTATTCATGTATTTTAGTGATTTTCGAGTCACTGTCCATTTAATCCGAAGGGAGAGAAACATCACAGCAACGCGACAAGCAATGCGAACTTTGTTGTGTGTTAGTGTTCGTGTATTTAGTCAGAGAGATAGGAAGATGAATTTACTATCTCTGGTTTAGTGTTCGTTTTCATTTAGTGTTATTCCTTCGATATCATCGGATGTTATTGAGCTGTTAGCCTATTGTTACCTTAATTTTGTGACGTTTCATGATTAAAAAAAAAAAAACATCCCCCCTTCTGTTTTTTTGACAAATCGCACCCTGTGTAATATATATATATATATATATATATATATATATATATATATATATATATATATATAAAAAACATACCACGTCACCGCCATAAAAACACAACCTACAGTGGTGCTTGAAAGTTTGTGAACCCTTTAGAATTTTCTATATTTCTGCATAAATATGACCTAAAACATCATCACATTTTCACATAAGTCCTAAAAGTAGATAAAGAGAACCCAGTTAAACAAATGAGACAAAAATATTATACTTGGTCATTTATTTATTGAGGAAAGTGATCCAATATTACATATCTGTGAGTGGCAAAAGTATGTGAACCTCTAGGATTATCAGTTAATTTGAGGGTGAAATTAGAGTCAGGTGTTTTCAATCAATGGGATGACAATCAGGTGCGAGTGGGCACCCTGTTTTATTTAAAGAACAGGGATCTATCAAAGTCTGATCTTCACAACACATGTTTATGGAAGTATCATGTATCATGGCATGAACAAAGGAGATTTCTGAGGACCTCAGAAAAAGCGTTGTTGATGCTCATCAGGCTGGAAAAGGTTACAAAACTATCTCTAAAGAGTTTGGACTCCACCAATCCACAGTCAGACAGATTGTGTACAAATGGAGGAAATTCAAGACCATTGTTACCCTCCCCAGGAGTGGTTGACCAACAAAGAGCAAGGCATGTAATAGTCAGTGAGGTCACAAAGGACCCCAGGGTAACTTCTAAGCAACTGAAGGCCTCTCTCGCATTGGCTAATGTTCATGAGTCCACCATCAGAACACTGAACAATAATGGTGTGCATGGCAGAGTTGCAAGGAGAAAGCCACTGCTCTCCCAAAAGAACATTGCTGCTCATCTGCAGTTTGCTAAAGATCATGTGGACAAGCCAGAAGGCTATTGGAAAAATGTTTTGTGGACAGATGAGAGCAAAATGGAACTTTTTGGTTTAAATGAGAAGCGTTATGTTTGGAGAAAGGAAAACACTGCATTCCAGCATAAGAACCTTATCCCATCTGTGAAACATGGTGGTGGTAGTATCATGGTTTGGGCCTGTTTTGCTGCATCTGGGCCAGGACAGCTTGCCATCATTGATGGAACAATGAATTCTGAATTATACCAATGAATTTTAAAGGAAATGTCAGGAAATCTGTCCATGAACTGAATCTCAAGAGAAGGTGGGTCATGCAGCAAGACAACGACCCTAAGCACACAAGTCGTTCTACCAAAGAATGGTTAAAGAAGAATAAAGTTAATGTTTTGGAATGGCCAAGTCAAAGTCCTGACCTTAATCCAATTGAAATGTTGTGGAAGGACCTGAAGCGAGCAGTTCATGTGAGGAAACCCACCAACATCCCATAGTTGAAGCTGTTCTGTATGGAGGAACGGGCTAAAATTCCCCCAAGCCGGTGTGCAGGACTGATCAACAGTTACCGCAAATGTTTAGTTGCAGTTATTGCTGCACAAGGGGGTCACACCAGATACTGAAAGCAAAGGTTCACATATTTTTGCCACTCACAGATATGTAATATTGGATCATTTTCCTCAATAAATAAATGACCAAGTATAATATTTTTGTCTCATTTGTTTAACTGGGTTCTCTTTATCTGCTTTTACGACTTGTGTGAAAATCTGATGATGTTGTAGGTCATATTTATGCAGAAACATAGAAAATTCTAAAGGGTTCACAAACTTTCAAGCACCACTGTATCTCCTACCGCGACAAAAATATCTACATTGTGCGTTTATCTTTTGCCAATTAGCATGCTAGCTGGCTCATATTTATCTCACAATAATAGCTGTTGTTTATTAGGTTTTATTCTTTGGTTCCTTGGATAAATGGCACAACAGTAATTTACAATCAAGTATCCAAACTCGGTGTGTGATCAGAGGCGTTCGTTAAATTTCATTCTTTAAAAATAGCTTTAGAGATTTTGCACCTGTATGTGCTAGTTCGAGTAAATGAGTTGTGCTTTCATTGCTACCCAAGTATCTATTAAAGAAGTATTTGGATTTTTTATTTAAGGAAAGTTTTACTTTTATTGTGTGTGATGAGTAGCTACATATGGATAAAGTTACTTTCTAATATGCGTGAAGGAGCATGATGTCCCAGGATAGACGTCTCAGCTTCTCTTAATTTAACAAACACTATAACAACTGACTATAAATACAGTATTGTTGTATTTTAGTATAAATGCACAGGTGATTATAGGAAATCACATGCACTGATTGGTCAAGAAATTCGGACTATTTCTCGATAATCACCTTGAGTGACTCAGCAAAATGGCGACCGATCACGTCGTCACTGTAAATGAGGAAGTTATGAAAGAAAACGCTGTTCCTAAAATCACTAAAGCTGCTACAAAGTTTGGTCTAAAACTATTCAAAGTTAAAGTGGAATTGTGATTTATTTTATCAATTTCAAAAAGTATTTTATATAACTCAGCGTAGATAAGTGACACAAGTCTGCGCCACGCCTTTATTGCCGCTTTTGAAGTTTTAAATAATTTTTTTTATGTGATTTTCTATTTATTGTTTTGAAATAATCACCTGTGTATTTATAATAAAACAATTATCCACCTCAGGCTCAGTGAATATTGGAGATTATTCTATCTACATTCACTGGATATGAGCAATCACATGCTCTGATTGGCTAACTAGGATATCAGCTCATATGCCGTGAGTAGAGAAAAACAAAATGGCGGAGTGCATCAAGTCAGACATACAGTGGCATGCAAAAGTTTGGGCACCTTTACTGAAAATGTCTGTTACTGTGAATAGTTAAGTGAGCAGAAGATGAACTGATCACCAAAAGGCATAAAGGTAAAGACGAGACATTTCTTCTCACCGTTTTCTGCAAGATTTGTGTATTATTTTTGTTTTGTACAATTGGAGAGTGAAAAAAGAAAAGGAACACCATGCGAAAGTTTGGGCACCCCAATACATTTGAGTTCTCAGGTAACTTTGACCAAGGTTCCAGACCTTAATTAGCTTATTGAGCTGTGGCTTGTTCAAATTCTTCGTTAGGAAAGGTCAGATGATGCAGATTTCAAAGCTGGATAAATTCTCTGACTCCTCAAACTTGTCCCTAAAATAAACAGCCATGGGCTCCTCTAAGCAACGCCCTCGCATTCTGAATAATAAAATAATTGGTGCGCACAAAGCAGGAGAAGGCTACAAGAACGTAGCAAAGTGTTTTCAGGTAGCTGTTTCCTCAGATTGTAATGTTATTAAGAAATGGCAGTTAACAGAAACAGTGGAGATCAAGGTGAGGTCTGGAAGATGAAGAAAACTTTCTGAAAGAACTGCTCGTTGGATTGCTAGAAAGGCAAATAAAAACCCCTGTTTGACTGCAAAAGACCTTCAGAAAGATTTCGCAGACCCTGGAGTGGTGGTGCACTGTTCTACTATGCAGCGACACCTGAACAAATATGACCTTCATGGGAGAGTCATCAGAAGAAAACCTTTCCTGCATCCGAGCCACAAAATTCAGCGTCTGAAGTTTGCAAATGAACATCTAAATAAGCTTGATGCATTTTGGAAACAAGTCCTGTGGACTGATGAAATCAAAATAGAACTTTTTGGCCACAATGTGCAAAGGTATGTTTGGAGAAAAAAGGGTGGCAAATTCCAGGAAAAGAACACCTCTCCAACTCTGAAGCATGGGAGTGGATCCATCATGCTTTGGGGTTGTGTTGCAGCCAGTGGCACAGGGCACATTTTATTGGTCGAGGGAAGAATGGATTCGAATAAATACCAGCAAATTCTGGAAGCAAACATCACACCATCTGTAAAAAAGTTGAAGATAAAAAGAGGATGGGTCCTACAATAAGACGATGATCCAAAACACACCTCAAAATCTACAATGGAATACCTCAAGAGGCCCAAGCTGAAGGTTTTGCCCGGGCCCTCACAGTCCCCTGACCTAAACATCATTGAAAATCTGTGGATAGATCTCAAAAGAGCAGCGCATGCAAGACAGCCCAAGAAACTTGTAGAACTGGAAGCCTTTTGCAAGGACGAATGTGTGAAAATCCCCCAGGTAAGAACTGAAAGATTATTAGCTGGCTACAAAAAGTGTTTACAAGCTGTGATACTTGCCAAAGTGGGTGTTACTAGGTACTAACCATGCAGGGTGCCCAAACTTTTGCTTTGAGTCCTTTTCCTTTTTGGTCATTTTGAAAATGTCTCATCTCATTATCTCTAGCCGCTTTATCCTTCTACAGGGTCGCAGGCAAGCTGGAGCGCATCCCAGCTGACTACGGGCGAAAGGCGGGGTACACCTTGGACAAGTCACCAGGTCATCACAGGGCTGACACATAGACACAGACAACCATTCACACTCACATTCACACCTACGGTCAATTTAGAGTCACCAGTTAACCTAACCTGCATGTCTTTGGACTGTGGGGGAAACCGGAGCACCCGGAGGAAACCCACGCGGACACGGGGAGAACATGCAAACTCCGCACAGAAAGGCCCTCGCCGGCCCCGGGGCTCGAACCCAGGACCTTCTTGCTGTGAGGCGACAGCGCTAACCACTGCACCACCGTGCCGCCATTTTGAAAATGTAAAAGATGAAAATAAAAAAAAATTGTTTTTGCTTAAAATATAAAAGGAATGAGTCATCTTTAGCTTTATGCCTTTTGGAGATCATTTCATCTTCAACTTGCTTAACTGTTCACAGTAACAGCTATTTTGATCAGGGTGCCCAAACTTTTGCATACCACTGTATCACTTTATCAAGTATTTAAAAAGAAACAGAAATGGCTAAAGCCTCGGTCACAACCGGCCGTACGTGCTCCTACGGCCGGTCTACGTGCAAAAAACGCAAGAAACGCACGGAGGACGTGCATGAAACGCACAGAGGGCGCGTGTGTGACGTGCTGATTTTCGAGCCGTAGGCTGGCCGCAGAGGTTCTTTGTCATGTCAAACAAACTCTACGGGCGCTTACGTTTTTTCAGGTTGCAAGACAAACTTACGGCCAATGTGCGTCTTTCTCCACGAACAAAAAAACGCAGTGATTTGGGAAACGCCAAAAATCGCATGGCCAAAAAATCGTATGTCCAGTTGTAACCTAGGCTTTAAGTTAAAAGAACATAGATCCCCTCCCAATCGCCTGTTCCACACTCCAGCCCAGTTGGTGGCGGTAATGCACCTTTAAGTTAGTTTGCCAACCACAAAAAACATAAGAAAATGGTGACGCGTGTTAATGAATCAATCGAGGATGAAATAAAAAATCTACTCGAAAAAAAATACAAAGAAAACAACAAAATATGGAAAGAAAGTGTTTGATGGTAAGAACGTATCTTTTTTTAAAATGTATTTTTCAAGAATTATTATTATTATTATTATAGCATTTTTAACAAATTGCTCCTGTCATTTCGCCAGTTTGTTTACATTCTAAGCAGAAATGATTTTGTCGGACGTTTTGTATAAAGTTTTTATTTATCGAATTTGCAAAAAATAAAAATGCTCCGTTTCTCAATCCAGTGAACGCGGATAGAATAAAACAATTATTCTACTCAATCTCGTTGTACATGGCTTATAGACAACTCGGTGCTATGCACCTCGTCAGCTATCAGCTCATGTACGACTCGATTTCGTGGAATAATGATGAAATAATTACCATGACGTTGTCGGTTATTATTCACCAATATTCACTTCACCTTCAGTGAATAATTAATTGTTAAATATAATAGCATTGCTGTTGATTCTCAAACTAAAGTGCCAAAATTTGTATGTGTACAAATGCTCTTTTAGCTGAAATGCTGTGGCTACACCAACTACACTGACTTCACTGGCTCCCCGTTTGTAAAACGCACCTCCCAGTACCCCCAGTTCTGCTGCTCTCCAAGAACGGAAAGCTGTGATGGTGATAAAGCAACTTCAGCGGTACACTTCCTGAGTCCACTCACAAACCTAGTCATACACTATAACCTTTATATTTAACTTAGACAACTTCAAGGCTTTTCCTGCTCTTAAAACTGCTAATCTGTTTCTTTGAGATATAATTTATCCATCTTTGTGATTTCAAAACCCTCATATTTATTTTTGTATGTTAACGGAGGATGATGAGGGATAAATAGAATAGGGTTGATTGTTATATTAGAACTAACTTAGTATATGGTATATATTTATTTATGGGTATAGTTTATATATTCATATTTACAGGGATAGGTATGTAGTAGATATTTATTTTTGTAATTATATATTTATATAGATATTTATGAAGTGTATATGTGGTATATATATATATATATATATATATATATATATATATATTTTGTAATTATATATTTATATAGATATTTATGAAGTGTATATATGGTATGTAGTATATATTTATTTTTGTAATTAAATATTTATATAGATATTCATGAAGTGTATATATGGAATATATTTTTATAGGTGTATTAATGTAGTTTGGATTTCAGGGTAGTTAAAAAGGGGTGGGAAATTAAAAAAGTATTGTACTTCTTCCCACTCCTTTTTTGAACAATATGTGGTGTTTTGTAATGTCTTAGCTCTTTGTTATTTTATTTATTTTTTTAAATTCTCGTTTTCTTTCTTTTGCATGCACAAATAGATACATAAATTTTTTATACATGTTCGAAATAAAAATAAATTCATTCATTCAAAAAAAAAATTAATTTATTCATTCATTCATATTTTCCTTACAGCATGTGGTCGGCTGTTTCGATGCTGTGGTGAAGTTGGTGAAGAGCAACTCGACTTTGCTAGCGGGCGTGGCCGTTTGTGTCGCTGCTATCGAGGTACTGAAATCTTAACACCACTTTGGGTCCATTTTCAGAGGAGTACTGTATATTCGCACAGAACTAATTTATGCAGAGCTGGATTAGACCAAATACAGTATAGCACTGTGTCCTTTCCCAAATTTGTCGCAAAGCCACGTGATGGATGTGACTCCCATGGTCATCTGGCCCAAATGTGCCAAATGTCAGGGTTCTCACATGGATATTTGTTTTTAGTATATCTATATTCACTGGACATGAGCAATCGCATGCTCTGATTGGCTATTCTATGAGTAGGATATCAGCTCACATACCATGAGTAGAGAAAAACAAAATGGCGGAGCGTGTTGCTGAACCAACCGAGGACGAAATAAAAACTACTCGAAAACAAAACCCTAAAAAATAAAAATAAAAAAGCAACTAAATATGGAATGAAAGTATTTGATGGTAAGAACATACGTTTTTTTAAATGTATTTTTCAAGAATTATTATCATCATCGCATTTTTCACAAATTGCGACTGTCATTTCACCGGTTTGTTTACATTCTAATTTTCAGATGTTTTGTATAAAGGTTTTATTTATCAACTTTTCAAAAAATAAAAATGCTCCGTTTCTCAAAATCCAGTGATGTGGGTAGAATACAACAGTTATTCCACTCAATCTCGTCGCACATGGCTTATAGCCGCTATCAGCTCATGTACAACTCGATATCGTAGAATAACTTAAATATTTTATGTTTAATGCTGAGATTGTGTTTTCTATCTCTTTTTATAGGTTGCCGCAATGATCGTGTCCCTTATACTGTACAAGAACTAAACCTGGAAACCTGCAGGTGTAAGCACTGTACATGGACCTCTCGCATCCAACAAGATACAATCTGAAATAACACTGCTACAAAATTATACAGTACTGTGCAAAAGTCTTGGCACCCCTTTTTTTCCCCATACAAACTTTGTTATAGATTTCTATTTTATGACTTCGACATTACGGGAGGCACGGTGGTGTAGTGGTTAGCGCTGTCGCCTCACAGCAAGAAGGTCCGGGTTCGAGCCCCATGGCCGGCGAGGGCCTTTCTGTGCGGAGTTTGCATGTTCTCCCCGTGTCCGCGTGGGTTTCCTCCGGGTGCTCCGGTTTCCCCCACAGTCCAAAGACATGCAGGTTAGGTTAACTGGTGACTCTAAATTGAGCGTAGGTGTGAATGTGAGTGTGAATGGTTGTCTGTGTCTATGTGTCAGCCCTGTGATGACCTGGCGACTTGTCCAGGGTGTACCCCGCTTTTCGCCTGTAGTCAGCTGGGATAGGCTCCAGCTTGCCTGCAACCTTCCTTGTAGAACAGGATAAAGCAGCTAGAGATAATGAGATGAGATGAGAAAAAAAAACGTTTGTAATATATCTGAGCAGCATATTACAAAAGAAGAGAGCACTTTTCAGATTAAGAAAACATAACGAAGACTACTGGGTTTTGGTGTAAAATGAAGAAGCGAGCGTGATGGTCAAAGTGTCCAGAAGAACCGTGGCTGGTTCTGTAAGACGCTCAGTAAAACCTACAGCTCATTTCCGCACAAGACTGCACTCACTGGACCTGAGACTACTATTTTTGTTTTTTTTTAAAGCAAAGTGTCGTCTCACACCAAATACTGACTTTGTTTCAGTTATTATGGCTTACTGATTCCTGTTTATAGTATTTATTTTATTTTATTTTTTAAATGTTGAAACATTTCATTATTTTTAAGCCATTTTTGGTCGACAGCATTTCTTTCCATAAGACTTTTGCACAGTACTGTATATATTCTGTCCCACATGTTATAAACTACAATGTGTACAGAAGAGTCTTTTTAGCACCTTTTTAATCCTGTATGTTTCTTTCATAACTTTTGTAAGCACAATATGTATACAACAACAAGGCAAATATTTTGGTATAGGTCCGTGAATAAAAGCTTTATATTATATAGACATGAGTGTTTTACTGGGAAATACACCACTCGTATTTTTCATATGAGCTCCATCTGGTACACAGAGAACCGAAACTATGACATAAATCTCGAGAGATCACTCGTGAGGAAATCAATGAGCGAGTTGTTTTGAGAAATTTGGGGACTTTTTGTTTGTGTCGATTATAATAAAAAGAAAATCACTTTGGCTTGAAGATATGAAGTTTATCTTCTCATGCTGAAAAACTCGCATTTTTCATACAAAATACATCGCAGATCTGAGTGACATTTAAATAATATTGTCTGGCTTTTTTCGTGGTAGATCAGATATATTCCATTCAGCTAGCATGATACTGAACGAGTCGAAGATGAGTCACTGAATGGAATATATCTGATATACCGCGAAAAAAGCCAGACATTATTATTATTATACATACACATTTGTTTCGGGTGTTCAATGCATCTTCTGTATTTAACGAAGCAAACCTGGCGGCCATGTTTGTTTACAAATTGTCCCAGTCGCTTGCTAGGACGGACGTTTTACATCTCCGACATGTGACATCATGCTGTCTTGACAACCATGCAATATCATAAACCATATTCAACGCTCATTCTCCATTGGGTAGAGTGACGTAATACACGTAGGGTAAGCGATATACTAACAATATTGCATGCTGTCAAACCAAATGAATGAAACCTGCTAGAAGGGACTAGAACATGTTTTTATGCCATCGAAAAAGTGTCCTGTACGTATAACAATTCCCGATATTTCACTCCGATGATGTCACTCCCAGTGCTTTCCCACTGACTAGACATGCATTGTCAAAATGACGAACCGGTTCAAAATTAAAATTCTTTTCATTAACTTGCATTTTTTTTCTGTGGATGTGTCCATATAATATAAAGAATATTACATGGTGATGGAAAAATATGAAGCTTATCTTCTCGTGTTCACTTCACTGACTCATGAATATGTTCACCACTCAAAGATAAACTAAATATCTTGGCGCCATCATGTAATATCCTCTGTATATTTTATATACATATTTATATTTATACCTTTTTACTGTTAGCATTTATTTCCCTATTTATTTTTCGGGCTTTTTTTTTCCTCTCGGTGTTTTGTTTTACAAGTAAAAAATCATAAAGCATAAACCTGAATCTAATGTGTGGTCATTCACGGGAGCTCACTGATTGAATTCATTTTAAGTCAGTTTATATAGTTTGTGTAGCGCTTTTAACAGCAGACATTGTCGTAAAAGCAGCTTTACAGAAAAATAAAGATTTTAAACATATGAGCTAATTTTATCCCTAATGAGCAAGCCTAGGACAATGTTGGTGAGGGAAAACTCCTTCAGACGACATGAGGAAGAAACCTTGAGAGGAACCAGACTCTAATGGCCCTTTTCCACTACCCTTTTTCAGCTCACTTCAGCTCGCTTCAGCTCACTTCAGCCCGACATGGCTCGCATTTCGACTACCAAAAAACAGCACTACTCGGCTCGCTTCAGCCCTGCTTAGCCCCTAAAACTCGCACCGTTTTGGAGTGGGGCTGAAGCGAGCCAAACCGTGCCGAGTGAGGCTGGGGGCGTGAGCAGACACTCCCCTGTGCACTGATTGGTGAGGAGGAGTGTCCTCACATGCCCACACATGCCCCGCGAGCACGCTGGGATCTGTAAACACCGCAAACCCGGAAGAAGAATAATTACGAATTACGAGAATTTCTGAAGCCTTATGCGCCTCGCCTCATCTATACGCTCTTGCCAGTATCTGTTGGCGTTGTCGGTGACAACAAGCCACAGCACCAAGACCAGCAACACTAACGACTCCATGTCCTCCATGTTTATTGTTTACTATCCGGGTCGTGAGACTACCGCTTAAAAGCTCACTGATGTCACTGTTTGCGCTGCTTAACGACATCACGTGACGTCCACCCACTTTCGCTAACTCCACCCAATGTGTCCACCCACTTCCAGCCAGCACGGTTCAGCGCAGTTGTAGTCGAAATGCAACTCCAACAGCCCCGCTCAGCTCGACTCAGCTCGACTCAGCACGGCACGGCTCAGCCGCGTTTGTAGTGGAAAAGCGGCATAAGGGGAACCCATCCTCATCTGGGTGATAACAGATAGCATGATTATAAATAACTTGCTTCTGTAACAGTGTCCTATAGAGTCACAAAGTACAACTGTGTAACCAGGAAGTTCATTATAGTTTTAGCATGAAGTCTGTTTTGTTGAACTGTTCATTGATGGAGACTTGAGTGCAAAAATGTTCATGACAACTGCAGTCCTCAAGTTACCATGGTGACTGTAGTCTTCAGCCATCACAGCAAAACTGTAAGCATCCAGAGCCGTCCTCTAAGTGCATCTTTCGACTGTCCATATGGGGTCATCCTCCACAGGGGTGATGTGATGAGACATCAGCAAGGTTTAGGGCATCAGGATTTTTACATAATGTTTAATTACACTACCGTTCAAAAGTTTGGGGTCACTTTGAAATGTCCTTATTTTTGAAAGAAAAGCACTGTTCTTTTCAATGAAGATCACTTTAAACTAATCAGAAATCCACTCTATACATTGCTAATGTGGTAAATGACTATTCTAGCTGCAAATGTCTGGTTTTTGGTGCAATATCTCCATAGGTGTATAGAGGCCCATTTCCAGCAACTCTCACTCCAGTGTTCTAATGGTACAATGTGTTTGCTCATTGCCTCAGAAGGCTAATGGATGATTAGAAAACCCTTGTACAATCATGTTAGCACAGCTGAAAACAGTTGAGCTCTTTAGAGAAGCTATAAAACTGACTTTCCTTTGAGCAGACTGAGGCCCAGTCCACACAGCAACGGATTCAGGTGAATCTGATAAAATTGTTTATCGTTTAGGCCTGGCGTCCACACGGCACCGGCGTTTTGGGTGCCCCAAAATGAAATCTTTTGAGAACGGGTTCCAGAGTGGAAAGATCTGGCAACGGCGCCGTTGCGAAGTCGTCTGGATGAGTAGAATGGATTTGTTTACGATGACGTCACAACCACATGACTGTGAGTGCTTCACGCCGGGTAGAAGTGTAACGAACTTGATGCGAGTTGTCAACAAATAAAAAGGAAAAAAAGGGGAAAAAAGGAGCGATCTCACCTCTTCAGATGTTGGTTTAAGTCAGACAATACATTCCTCAAAAAGGGCGTAGAAGAACAAAGTAATCCATCAACGTGTAGCATTCAATATATTCCGGACCATTAAAGAATTCTGGAGGATATCAGAATGTTGGCGGCTTCCATCTATCCCCATTCATTCCTCTCTCTCTCCATCTATCCCCATTCATTCCTCTCTCTCTCCATCTACCCCCATTCATTCCTCTTTCCACGTCTCCATTCAAAAAACGAGCAGAAGGTGTGTGCGTGTGACAGTGACAGGGTGAGTGACACGGAAGAAGCTAGGCTCATGCTCGCCCTGAATTTCTCTTAAAGTAAAGGCAGAAGAACGTTCAGCGCCTGGCCAGGCTTTCTATGTATTAATTTACATAGACGTTTTAATATGAAATATAAATAAGTGTATTAGACAATAGATACTATTTTACGCTACTGATTAATAATCAAAACTTTATGTGGCTGATGCTACAGAAGGGGTTTATGCGCATGCGCAAACCCCTTCTTCTATTGTTCTGGTGTCTCAGACGGGACCGTCTTACAGCGCACCTAGAGGTGTGGCATGTGTATTGCATCGTTTTCAGCAAGCGTTGCGTTGCCATATGTACCTGAAATTTTAGTGATCCATTGCCCATGTGGACGCGATATTTAAAAAAAAAATCTCGTTGCCGTTGTCGTGTGGCTGTAGCTTGAGTTTCTGGAGCATCACATTTGTGGGGTCGATTAAATGCTCAAAATGGCCAGAAAAATGTCTTGACTATATTTTCTATTCATTTTACAACTTATGGTGGTAAATAAAAGTGTGACTTTTCATGGAAAACACAAAATTGTCTGGGTGACCTCAAACTTTTGAACGGTAGTGTACATTAGAGCACATATTATGCAACAAATAGTGAAGAGAGGAACTTAATCAGAAATAGCATCACATTACCAGAGTAACTTCTCTTTTTGTTAAAATTTCTCCCCAAATTTGGGCACCTGCCAGTTCCCATCTACCAGACAGCTCTCCTTAGTCACATGACGGCAACCAAACAATGAGGGCAAGGGTGAACACACGCTTCCTCCGAGACACATGAAGCCAAACAACCGCGTCTTTTCAAACTGCTGCTTATGCTGCATCAGAGAGCAGTGAAACACTCGGAAGAAAACGCTATCTACCGTCTTCCACATACATGAGCTCACAAATGCACGATCGTTCAGTGTCACGATCGCTTACAGCAAATCATTAAACAGCTGAGAAACTCCAAGTAAAATTATTAAGCCCATTTTGGAATATAGATTTATTTTTATATCGAGTTTATTTTTATATTTATTTCAACTAAAATTATGCTTATAGATCAGCACAAAACAGGCAGGCGAGGGCCCCTTGGAGCAAGGTTTGTTCTGGGATGAGGCTAGTGTGCCTGCCCTTCTCTACCGCCACTCCTTTTTATTTTAAATCTACTGATTGAGTTTTAGCTTTTCTTTTGATGGACAGCTTTCGAATGAAATAATATTGTCTGGTGTTGAGTGGTATATCAGATATATTCCATTCAGCTAGCATGATATTGAACGAGTTGAAGACAAGTAGCTGAATGGAATATATCTGATATACCATGAAAAAAAACCCCAGCTATTATTATTATTATTATTATACACACACCCTTTCTTGGGCGGCATGGTGGTGTAGTGGTTAGCACTGTCGCCTCACAGCAAGAAGGTCCGGGTTCGAGCCCCGTGGCCGGCGAGGGCCTTTCTGTGTGGAGTTTGCATGTTCTCCCCGTGTCCGCGTGGGTTTCCTCCGGGTGCTCCGGTTTCCCCCACAGTCCAAAGACATGCAGGTTAGGTTAACTGGTGACTCTAAATTGACCGTAGGTGTGAATGTGAATGGTTGTCTGTGTATATGTGTCAGCCCTGTGATGACCTTTTGAGTCGCAGGGACGTAATTTGTGATTGACATTCGCTAATAAACCCATGAAACAAAAGATGAATATAACTTTTCTCCATTACTGCTTTTGTGTTCTCGTTTCTTTCTCTGTAAGATCAAAAATATTAGGTGTATAACTCCATGCTCGCTCCCGTGCAGTCGAGCTCATGTATTCTAAGGCTAAGATAGCTAATCGCTAGCTAGAATGATTTAGTTATCTGTCCAGGAAAATGTCATCATCTAACTTTGTGCTATCTTGCAGCTGGGTCAGTCCATATGAAATCACCGGAGGCCTCCCGACTGACCATCTCCGTTTGCTTCATACTTTCACAAACTAATATTATTCCCAGTAAACACCATACAAAATTTCAGCCTTATATCTTTTAGTTTTTGAGATATTGGGGTGCTAGATGCATGAAATTTTCAGGAGTTGTTAGTAGGTACTAGATGTCTTTAACTACTATAAAAGATGATCCAAAGTTGCATATTTGTCAGTTTATAACTTGCTGAAAACTGTTTTTTTTTTTTTTTTTAAATCGTTTGTGCTTTGGAGCAGTTTTGGCCCTCTGTATTTCCACATTGAAGCACATCAGATCTTTCAAATTTTGGTATTTATTTCTCATGTTGTAGTACTATTTTGGTGACTGACTTGTTCGAAAAGAAATTAAATTCTGATTTATGAGGCATTAAAAAAAATCATTTCATGCCTACATTTCAAATGCATATTGCTCATGTATGACAAGGTCTACCTGTCAGAGTGCAGGCACTTATGGATGTAAATGCAGAGGAGAGCAGGGAAGCAGAATGTCGACGAAGACAAAACGATAGACAAGAAGCGAGGTCAGGAAGCAAGCGAGGATCGGTCGATCGGCAAACAACGTAGAGTAGACGAGACAGCGTGTAAACGAAATAAGGCTAGCAAAGGTCAGAAAATCGAGAGGCAAATAGAGAAATGCAAGGCTTGGTATGAACTGGGTGAATACAGAACAATACTTCACGTTGGAGTGGAGTGTGAGAGTGGTTTAATTAGGAGAAGGGCTAATTGAGGAGATTAGTGTCAGCGGTAGTTAATATTTGGGAGACAGAGGGCGCTGTGAGTCTTGAATGTCCATGTTTGTAGTTTGAGGATCTACAGCAGGTTTACAGAGACTACCATAAAAAGAATTATACCAATGGAAAGATGTCTGTGAAGATTCTCAATCATCCAGGTCATAGTAAACTGTGGGTGGTAGCCTTTTGGACGAGAGGTGAAACGTTTTCAAGAATCTTCAAGCAAGTCCAGTTGCCCATTTCTACCACCCACAGTTTACCAATGGAAAGAGCATGTCTTCATTAATATCTCATCTCATCTCGTTATCTCTAGCCGCTTTATCCTGTTCTACAGGGTCGCAGGCAAGCTGGAGCCTATCCCAGCTGACTACGGGCGAAAGGCGGGGTACACCCTGGACAAGTCGCCAGGTCATCACAGGGCTGACACATAGACACAGACAACCATTCACACTCACATTCACACCTACGGTCAATTTAGAGCCACCAGTTAACCTAACCTGCATGTCTTTGGACTGTGGGGGAAACCGGAGCACCCGGAGGAAACCCACGCGGACACGGGGAGAACATGCAAACTCCGCACAGAAAGGCCCTCGCCGGCCACAGGGCTCGAACCTGGACCTTCTTGCTGTGAGGCGACAGCGCTAACCACTACACCACCGTGCCACCTCTTCATTAATATATTCACAAAATATGAAGTTGGTATCTTGAACCAAACTATATTTTTTAAAGCCCCAATATCTCAAAAACTAATAAAGATACTCTATGAGGCTGAAATTTTGTGGGGTGTTTACTGGAAATAATAATATTAGCTTGTGAAAGTATGACGCAAACAGAGATGGTCAGTCGGGAACATTTTCTGAAATCTGGTGATTTGAGGTGGATTTACCCAGTTGTACTCACTAGGCGGGCTTTCCTTTTCTTTTCCGCTGGTGGGAGAGCCGAGTCCGCCATGTTTGCCCATGCTGACTTGTTTTGGTTAAAAGTAGTTTGGGTCAAACATGCCCCATGGTGGTCACAGTGATATTGTTGCTCACTTGCTTCGGCAATCTCAGGAATCATGAAATGCGGGACGCTTTTTATCCCAGCAAAACATTCACACACAGGATGCACGGTGTGCAGTGGCGGAACAACTGCACACAAGGCCCCGGGGCAAAACACCAATCATGATGGAATAAAATGGAGATGCATTTATTTCATGGACTATGTTGCTCTTGACTCTCTGTGATAATATGTAAATGATCTCATCCTGAATAGCATGGCTCAGATATTTAACTGATCCCTCGGGCCGGCTGATCAGTTCTTTCAGGACAGGGTCATAGCGGGCCAACAGTTCAGTGATGGACAAAAAGTTTCCTGCGTTCCCCTGCCCAATGGACTCTTGGTGTCCTCTTGGTGGCGCTAAGGTCAGTGTGACATTCACAATGTGCTCGAACACTTGCCTCCAAAAGTTAGCCGCATTACGAACATCCCTCTCCATATCAGCATCTATTGTACCATGGAGTTTCCACTGCTCATAGACTACACACGCACCGAGATGGATCTGGGTAGATTCATGCACTGCAATTTTGGAGAAGATATGTTTCCAATCTCTAACTCCGTTTACCCAGGCATTATTGTAGGAGGGGGCTTGACGATTGGCAAAAAGCCAGAAAGGCTCGCAATATGCACAGTCAAGCTTGGGTGAGTAGCATAACCAGCTTCGTGGAAGTTTAATACCAGTTTTAGTGACAGATGTGTAGTAATGAGTTGAAAAACTGCGATTGCCAGTGACGGGAAAGGGACCATTTGGCTTACATGGGCCAGATTGAAGGATATACCTCTTCACATTAGCATCTGCAATGTTTTCAGGGAAATTACCACGGTCTTTTGGAAAATTAGCTGGGTTTGATGATTCCATGCTGGGAATCATGCTGCTCACTTCAGCTCATCTCATCTCATTATCTCTAGCCACTTTATCCTTCTACAGGGTCGCAGGCAAGCTGGAGCCTATCCCAGCTGACTACGGGCGAAAGGCGGGGTACACCCTGGACAAGTCGCCAGGTCATCACAGGGCTGACACATAGACACAGACAACCATTCACACTCACATTCACACCTACTGTCAATTTAGAGTCACCAGTTAACCTAACCTGCATGTCTTTGGACTGTGGGGGAAACCAAAGCACCCGGAGGAAACCCACGCGGACACGGGGAGAACATGCAAACTCCACACAGAAAGGCCCTCGCCGGCCACGGGGCTCGAACCCGGACCTTCTTGCTGTGAGGCAACAGTGCTAACCACTACACCACCGTGCCGCCCTCACTTCAGCTAATTCTCCACATTCCCTACCCTCCTGACTCTGGTTGCTCATCTCAGCTAACCTCTCTCCACGTTCCCCACCCTCCTCTATATGACTTTGGCTGGAGCTGCTGCTAAGCACCACCACGCTACTGCTGCTAGTGCTAACACAGGGCAACGCATGTTCACTACTAGCAAATTCAGGGACAGGAGAAGGCAAAGTAAAAAATGAATCCAACCTTGGAAGTTTAGAGTTTGCCTCCTCTTTATTTTTCTTTTCCTTCCTCTTTTGTGCCCCACTTTTACTTTTAAACATGCTGAATTCGTTTCTAGTAGACAACCAACAACCACAACCAGGCATGCACCTTCCTAGTCTTGTTGTATGTCGTCAGATGGATGAGGACGTTAGGCAGCCTTTAGACCCTACCCATCATGCATTGCAGTTTTTTTTTTGCAAATTCCTTAAACGAAAAACAATTAAATACAAAAGGAACAGCTTAGTTTAGCTTGAAAACATTACAATTTATTATATTTTAAGTTTGTTTAGGGATTTCACAGGGGTTTCTCTCATCCCATTCTCATTCTCATTATCTCTAGCCACTTTATCCTGTTCTACAGGGTCGCAGGCAAGCTGGAGCCTATCCCAGCTGACTACGGGCGAAAGGTGGGGTACACCCTGGACAAGTTGCCAGGTCATCACAGGGCTGACACATAGACACAGACAACCATTCACACTCACACCTACGGTCAATTTAGAGTCACCAGTTAACCTAACCTGCATGTCTTTGGACTGTGGGGGAAACCGGAGCACCCGGAGGAAACCCACGCGGACACGGGGAGAACATGCAAACTCCACACAGAAAGGCCCTCGCCGGCCACGGGGCTCGAACCCGGACCTTCTTGCTGTGAGGCGACAGCGCTAACCACAACACCACCGTGCCGCCTTCACAGGTTTTTTTTTTTTTTTAACTATGATAAGAATGTGTAGCAAAAATGAGAGATATATAGGTCAACTAGTCTGTAATCATATGAAAACTTGTAGGTTTCAAGGAATTTCCAATGAAATCGCGTAAGGCACATTTACTGGGAGGGCCTGAATGTCAAAGGGTGGGGCCCTGTACAGCTAGGGGGAGGGCCCAAGGGCAATGGCCCAGGAACAATGGCCCCGCCCACCCCCTTTAGCTCCGCCCCTGACGGTGTGTGTGTGTGTGTGTGTGTGTGTGGCAGCGCAACATCTCAAAACTCCAACAGCAATAGAAATAGAACATTTAACCCAGAATTCAACTTTGTGCTCAGAACCTTTAAAATATCTCATCTCATTATCTCTAGCCGCTTTATCCTGTTCTACAGGGTCGCAGGCAAGCTGGAGCCTATCCCAGCTGACTACGGGCGAAAGGCGGGGTACACCCTGGACAAGTCGCCAGGTCATCACAGGGCTGACACATAGACACAGACAACCATTCACACTCACATTCACACCTACGGTCAATTTAGAGTCACCAGTTAACCTAACCTGCATGTCTTTGGACTGTGGGGGAAACCGGAGCACCCGGAGGAAACCCACGCGGACACGGGGAGAACATGCAAACTCCACACAGAAAGGCCCTCGCCGGCCCTGGGGCTCGAACCCAGGACCTTCTTGCTGTGAGGCGACAGCGCTAACCACTACACCACCGTGCCGCCCCCTCTTCATTAATATATTCACAAAATATGAAGTTGGTATCTTGAACCAAACTATATTTTTTAAAGCCCCAATATCTCAAAAACTAATAAAGATACTCTATGAGGCTGAAATTTTGTGTGGTGTTTACTGGGAATAATAATATTAGCTTGTGAAAGTATGACGCAAACAGAGATGGTCAGTCGGGAACATTTTCTGAAGGCTGGTGATTTGAGGTGGATTTACCCAGTTGTACTCACTAGGCGGGCTTTCCTTTTCTTTTCCGCTGGTGGGAGAGCCGAGTCCGCCATGTTTGCCCATGCTGACTTGTTTTGGTTAAAAGTAGTTTGGGTCAAACACGCCCCATGGTGGTCACAGTGATATTGTTGCTCACTTGCTTCGGCAATTTCAGGAATCATGAAATGCGGGACGCTTTTTATCCCGGCAAAACATTCACACACAGGATGCACGGTGTGCAGTGGCGGAACAACTGCACACAAGGCCCCGGGGCAAAACACCAATCATGATGGAATAAAACACCAATAATGATGGAATAAAATGGAGATGCATTTATTTCATGGACTATGTTGCTCTTGACTCTCTGTGATAATATGTAAATGATCTCATCCTGAATAGCATGGCTCAGATATTTAACTGATCCCTCGGGCCGGCTGATCAGTTCTTTCAGGACAGGGTCGTAGCGGGCCAACAGTTCAATGATGGACAAAAAGTTTCCTGCGTTCCCCTGCCCAATGGACTCTTGGTGTCCTCTAAATGCCATGTTACATGATGCTAAGGTCAGTGTGACATTCACAATGTGCTCGAACACTTGCCTCCAAAAGTTAGCCGCATTACGAACATCCCTCTCCATATCAGCATCTATTGTACCATGGAGTTTCCACTGCTCATAGACTACACACGCACCGAGATGGATCTGGGTAGATTCATGCACTGCAATTTTGGAGAAGATATGTTTCCAATCTCTAACTCCATTTACCCAGGCATTATTGTAGGAGGGGGCTTGACGATTGGCAAAAAGCCAGAAAGGCTCGCAATATGCACAGTCAAGCTTGGGTGAGTAGCATAACCAGCTTCGTGGAAGTTTAATACCAGTTTTAGTGACAGATGTGTAGTAATGAGTTGAAAAACTGCAATTGCCAGTGACAGGAAAGGGACCATTTGGCTTACATGGGCCAGATTGAAGGATATACCTCTTCACATTAGCATCTGCAATGTTTTCAGGGAAATTACCACGGTCTTTTGGAAAATTAGCTGGGTTTGATGATTCCATGCTGGGAATCATGCTGCTCACTTCAGCTCATCTCATCTCATTATCTCTAGCCACTTTATCCTTCTACAGGGTCGCAGGCAAGCTGGAGCCTATCCCAGCTGACTACGGGCGAAAGGCAGGGTACACCCTGGACAAGTCGCCAGGTCATCACAGGGCTGACACATAGACACAGACAACCATTCACACTCACATTCACACCTACGGTCAATTTAGAGTCACCAGTTAACCTAACCTGCATGTCTTTGGACTGTGGGGGAAACCGGAGCACCCGGAGGAAACCCACGCGGACACGGGGAGAACATGCAAACTCCACATAGAAAGCCCCTCGCCGGCCACGGGGCTCGAACCCGGACCTTCTTGCTGTGAGGCAACAGTGCTAACCACTACACCACCGTGCCGCCCTCACTTCAGCTAACTCTCCACATTCCCTACCCTCCTGACTCTGGTTGCTCATCTCAGCTAACCTCTCTCCACGTTCCCCACCCTCCTCTATATGACTTTGGCTGGAGCTGCTGCTAAGCACCACCACGCTACTGCTGCTAGTGCTAACACAGGGCAACGCATGTTCACTACTAGCAAATTCAGGGACAGGAGAAGGCAAAGTAAAAAATGAATCCAACCTTGGAAGTTTAGAGTTTGCCTCCTCTTTATTTTTCTTTTCCTTCCTCTTTTGTGCCCCACTTTTACTTTTAAACATGCTGAATTCGTTTCTAGTAGACAACCAACAACCGCAACCAGGCATGCACCTTCCTAGACTTGTTGCATGTCGTCAGATGGATGAGGACGTTAGGCAGCCTTTAGACCCTACCCATCATGCATTGCAGTTGTTTTTTTTTTGCAAATTCCTCAAATGAAAAACAATTAAATACAAAAGGAACAGCTTAGTTTAGCTTGAAAACATTACAATTTATTATATTTTAAGTTTGTTTAGGGATTTCACAGGGTTTTTTTATTTTATTTTTTTAACCATGATAAGAATGTGTAGCAAAAATGAGAGATATATAGGTCAACTAGTCTGTAATCATGTGAAAACTTGTAGGTTTCAAGGAATTTCCAATGAAATCGCGTAAGGCACATTTATTGGGAGGGCCTGAATGTCAAAGGGTGGTGCCCTGTACAGCTAGGGGGAGGGCCCACCCCCTTTAGCTCCGCCCCTGACGGTGTGTGTGTGTGGCAGCGCAACATCTCAAAACTCCAACAGCAATAGAAATAGAACATTTAACCCAGAATTCAACTTTGCGCTCAGAACCTTTAAAATATCTCATCTCATTATCTCTAGCCGCTTTATCCTGTTCTAC